>NW_020222830.1:12603-23834 GCF_003070985.1 Temnothorax curvispinosus
CCCCCCCTGCTTTCGGGCCGGCCCGGTCTCCGAGTTACTACCGGTACTGATCGGATAGAAGTGTTTCCACTCTTCGAGAAGTTGACTGTCCATACGGCTCACCTGACCCGTTAACGTGCCTGCTAGTCCATAAGGAGCTAGGATCACTTTAACGCCAGATTGGGAGGTCTGGGTACGTTGTAGACATGTCTTTGTAAGATGTCGCACCGCAGGATGCTGCCTGACGTCCACACTTTCGCACACAGTACTTTCTCCGTGAACGAAGAATGCAAATGAGAACGACAAGTGGCTGCTACAACGGTGTTTCTCGTAGCCATTGTAAGGTTGCACAAGGTTGGCCGGCCCGAAAGCGGGGGGGGGGTGCGTGAACCTCGGTTCGCGTGAAAAGTGTATGCGTGAACTATTTCGGGACTACCGCACCTCCCCCGAAAGCAGGGGGGGGGGGTGTGTGCGTGAACCTCGGTTCGCGTGAAAAGTGTATGCGTGAACTATTTCGGGACTACCGCACCTCCCCCGAAAGCAGGAGGAGGTGTGCCTAAACCTCGGTTCGCGTGAAAAGTGTATGCGTGAACTATTTCGACATATATATTAGTCATTTATGCCTTCCAATACTCAAAATAACTGCTATATTTTTGAAACATTTTTTGTTAATAACTTTTTAACAAATAACGAGCGCGGGCTAAAACCTTCTGAAGGTCACTCAGGAGGGTGACCTTGACAACATATTAAAATATCAAAGTCATCCAAGATGGTCCCCCCCATCTAAACAATTACCAAAGAAAAACCTTCTGAAGGTCACTCAGGAGGGTGACCTTGACAACATACTAAAATATCAAGGTCATCCAAGGTGGTCCCCCCCATCTAAACAATTACCATATCTTTTAGTCTTTTTATTAGTCTTTCACTAATTCCTTGTTCTTTCATATTCTTCCATAGCAACTCTCTATCTACTTTGTCGAAAGCCGTCTTTATATCTGCACAAAATACGTATAGTTTTCCCTTCTTTTTTGCTAGCACCTTCTCTGCTGCTGTTTTCAATGCATATATGTTATCTATGCAGCTTCTTCCTTTTCTGAATCCTGCTTGTGTTTCCGGTAATTTCCTTTTTGCTACCCTTTTTATGTATTGGGTCCCAGGTAGCAGACAGTCGTCATAATGACGTAATTCTTACGTCATTTTATGACGTATGTTACGTCATTTATTCCTAAAGTTTAACGTAAAAATGACGTATTTTTCACGGTTCTAAGTCACATCCCAACGACGTCATTTTCTGACGTTTTATTAACGGCAAAAATAGGTCCAATGTACGACATACCGGTTTCCAGAAATGTTTTTTATGAAATTAAAATTTTAAAATGTCTACTTGATAAACGTTTATTAAAAAATGTTCTTTTTCTTTATTTAAGAAAAAAAAGCTTTTTTAACTGTTTCGTTACATGCCATGTGCGTATAGCCGCTCTCAAGGCGGTCACCCATCCTAGCACAGTACCGCGTCCGAGTCGCTTGACTTCGATGATCCAGTGGATAGTGACGATTTTCTCACCCTGATGCTTCCTTATTAACTGTACTTGTCTATAACAGGTACATCTTTAAAGTGTTCAAAAATCTTGTAATGATATCTTCTTGATAGTTATAACACTGCATGAAATAGTTGTCATAAAACTATAATTACACACGCAACTAGATCCACTTATACCATAAATTTACCACGTCAATCATAAAGTTACGAAACATTTTATAAATGTAGGAATATTCCTGTGAAAAATACTGTGAAAAATATGTCATTTTTACGTTAAACTTTAGGAATAAATGACGTAACATGCGTCATAAAATGACGTAAGAATCACGTCATTATGACGACTGTCGCCTACCTGGGTAGTCAATTAAACGTCTATATAATGTCATTTTACAAAGTCTTTTTGACGTATTAAAACATGACGTTAAATATACGTCACTTAATCGACGAATGACGTTACTGACCAATTATGACCAAATATTGACGTCAAAATGACGAGTGCTTGCTACCTGGGGTATATTCTTCCTTCTTTCCATCCACTTAGTACCTCTCCTCCTTGCCATATTTTTTGTAAAATTTCTCTTAGTTTCCCTTTGTTTCCTTGTTCGCATGTAGCCAAACTTCATTTTTTATACCGTCTTCTCCCGCTGCTTTTTTCTTCTTTAATCTTGCTATTGCTCTGTCTACCTCTTCCTCTGTTATACCATCAGTACTTTTCTTCTATACTTCTTTCTAATACTTCTTCTTGCTGCTCTTTTGATTCTTTGTTTTCCTCTCTTGTATCTCTTCCCTTTAATAATTCCATAAAGTGTTTTTTCCAGTGCTCTTCTCCGATGCTATTATCCGGCTTCTCTCTTCCTCCTCTCTCTTTCTTTATGTACTTCCAAATTTCCGTTTCATTGGTTATTTCCATTATCTTTTTCTGCTCTCTTTCCCTTTCTTCTCTCTGTTTCTTTCCGCACAGCTGGTTGTGTTTTTGTCTTTCTTCTGTATATCCCCTTCTTTCAATTTTTCCTCTCTTCATTTGCCTTAACACTCGGTTCAGTCTTTTTTTGCTTTCTCTGCATTCTTTGTCCCACCACTTTTTCTCTCCTATCTTTGACTTTTTAATCCGGATGACTCTTTTACACACTGCTTTTCTAACTTCTTCGACTAACTCATCCCATTCCTCTTAAATCTTTTTTTTTCTGCTTTCCTTTTCTCTAAGTTTTTTTTGTCAAAAGCTATTCCCTCTTCTGGCCAGTCTTCTATCTCTTTCTCTTCCTCTTTTTCTGTTTCTTGTTCTATTTCTACTTCTGTGGTTGTCTGTAGTATTAATTCTAACGGCATGTGGTCTGATTTGGTCCTTTCTCCTACTTTGAATTCTTCTATTACGTCCCATGCTTCTGCATTGCAAATTGCATAATCTATTACCGAGCTTTCTAGTGTTCCTGCAAACGTCCATTCTTCTTGCTCGTCATTTTCTTTATTTCTATTCAGTAATCCAAGTCCCATTTTTTCTACTGTCTCTATAAGTTCAACTCCCTGTCTGTTTTCAATTTTACCCTTCGACTTTCTTGTTCTATCCTCTTCTTCTCTATTCCACAAAGTCCCGCCTTTTTCGGCTGTTTGGGCGTTGAAATCATCTTCTATTATTGTTTTCTTGTGGCCTTCATTTTCTATTAATTCTGTTGGAGACAATAATATTCGTGCGCGTCGATATAATTGCCGTCCTTGTGCGACTAGAGGCGACATCTCGCACTTGCGAAATGTAATCGCGAAGAAAGTAGTGCCGGCGTAATGTGCGCGAAGGATCTGCACTCAGACGCCAACAAGTGAAGACGGACAGTTCGATACCGCCATGTCACGTGAATACACGCGCTATCCGTTGTGTCAATAAAAATCTTTCGCATATATTGTTCATCATAAGCACGTGTATTAATTACTTTATTTTCCTGCGCATTACTTTTGGTTTCCCAACAAATTCCTCCATCTCTTCTAAGAGTGTTTTTTTTCCCTCTCTGTTGTATATTGATATGATCTTCCATTTTTCCTTCCTGATTTGCAAATCACAGCTGATTATCCCTTGGCCGTCCTTTTGTACGCTTTCTTTTTTGATTGCTTTCCTTATTTCGGTTATCATGTCTCCAGATCCTCTGCCTTTCTTTTTATCTCTCTTTGCATATTGTATTTCCCAGTTAAAGTCTGTTGGCAGTAGATGCTCTATCTTCTTCCAGCCTTTCTCTTCTATCCAGGTCTCTGTGAGGTTGACTATATAGTCAACCTCACAGAGATCTATGTCAAACTTTTTCACGTAATCCCAGAAATCTTCATCTTTCCTTGATATTCCAGCCACATTCCAGAACTTATACTTATTTTTCTCTTACCTTCCTTGCATTTATTGTTTTTATTATGTGCCTTCTTGTCCTTCTCTACTCCATTCTTGTGCCATCCTCTTCGCCTCTTCCGCCGTCCTCTGATTGGCAAAAAGTCTGCAATTCTAACCTTGCTTTGGCCTCGTTCTATCTGTACCATTTATCTTCTATTTTTAACTTCCAATATCTAACTACCACTTCCTTTTCTTGCGTTCTCTGTTCTTTTGCCATTTTCACAATCTTCTTTTGTATTTCCTTTTCCTTTACCGTTCTGTCATTCTCAATGTAGATTTCTTCTCTTTCCAGTCGGCTTTTGGTTTCCATTATTCTTCTTTTATTTTCTTGATCTTTTATTTTTGCCTGTATTATTCTTCCTTCTCCTACTAATCTTGCTCTTTCCACCTTCGCCTCTACTCCCAGTCGTTCTTTCACAAATTCTTCTACTTTTTTTTTCAAGCTTTTTCTTTCCTTTCCTACATTCAGGCCTTTTATAATAATATTATTCTTTCTTTCTTCTCTGTCCTTTTTCTCCATCATGATTTCCATTTCCTTTACTTGTTTCCTCAATTCGTCTGTATTTTCGCTTGTTCCTGGTATATTCTTCTGATTGCCTTCCTCGATCTTACTGACAAGGGAACGGTTGGAAGTGTCCCTACCCGATTTAGATGCGCTTTGGATATGTTGTTGAGCATAAAAAAATATTAAACACGTATTTTTTTAGCGGCGTATCTCGACAAAAATAATAGGTAGGTGTGAAGTTAAATTAAAAAATTTGGCATATTTGAAAAATGTGATTACACTATTGTAAAAACCACAAAAAACCATAAACTTTTTATATAAAACTCTTTTTCAAGATATTCGCTAAAAATTGTAAAATCCGTTATTTTTGAGGGGTTGTTTCAACCCCTAAACGTCGAGATACGCCACAAAAAAAATACGTGTCTAATATTTTTTGATGCTCAAAAACATATCCAAAGCGCATCCAAATCGGGTAGAGACACTTCCAACCGTTCCCTTGTGAGTCTGGCTTCTATTGTTTTAATTTTATTTGCTTGCTCGCTTCCCAATAATTTCTTCTCAAAATCTTTGAGATTTCCCTCTATTTTCTTTTCTAGTTCCTTTTCTCTATTTTATTTTCTGTCTGCCTTAGACTCTGCCCAGTTTGCGTCTGCGTAGCCAATGAGTCCTTTATTCTTTTGACTGTTACTTCCTGTTAAGATGTGCTCAAATATTCAAGTTGGTACACTATTTATGTTATGTTGGCTACACTGTTCTTTTGCAATAAACTGCCTCTTTGGTTACCCCTATCAAACTAAGATACACGCATTATTCTTTGTCTCGATCATAAAACGTTAGATTCGTCAGGTTATGGGCCCAGGCTTCACAAAGAATCCTTTTATAAAGTAACGTGTATTAAAAGGGGATAAGATAAAACGTTTTCATCTACCAGCGCTCTACAAGATAAAAATAATGGTGCTGCGCGGAAAGTCTAACCTCAAAGCGACACGCGATACGTGCGGGCGGTACGCATCGAAGTACAATCCTTGTGTAAATTAGTGCTAAAACATGTCGAATCCAGCATCAGCTCCGTTGCACGGATTACCGGCGATCGAGAAGCTCCGTGGTCGCGAAAACTATTCAACGTGGAGATTCGCGATGAAAGCTTTTCTCGAACTTGAGGATTTATGGGCCTGCGTGGAAGGAACCGAAGAGGACGCAAGGAAGGATACGAGAGCTAAGTCAAAAATAATTCTATGCATAGACCCAATAAATTATGTTCACGTAAGAGACACTGCAACTGCCAAAGAAACTTGGGACAAATTACAAGTTGCTTTCGAAGACTCAGATTTGACACGTAAAGTAAGTCTATTGCGCACGCTCGTTACAACTCAGATAGATAAATGTAAGTTTGTAGAAGAATATGTTGGTCGTATCTTTACAACGGCTCATACACTAAATAATTTTAATTTTTAAGTACCAGATGAATGGATTGGCACATTATTATTGGCAGGGCTGCCTGACGATTACAGACCGATGATCATGGGTCTCGAGAATTCAGGCAGTGCAATTACAACAGATTTTGTAAAAACGAAGCAGTTGCAAGATATCAAATACACCCAATCACCTGGCACGAGTAACAACGAGATGGCCCTTTATACTGTGACGTTGCGGCCCGCCGCTTCGTGACAGCGTTCCGCCGTCGTCACAAGGCCAGAGAGGCGACGACGAGATCTCCAGAGGCCAAAAATTTATATCATTTTCGCGTTTTGACTATTGTTTTATTTTTATGTAATCGTAATACGCGCGGCGCCTCACCCCACCACGACGAATCTTCGAGGGAATACACCTAGCGGAAGGGTCTGGGAGGACCAAGGACCGAGAAGGGGTGGCGAGGGCGAAAGCGGAAACCACTGGGATCCCGGACGGCGAGAGCAACGCGGCAGGCGTGCGGCGCGTGAGGCAGCGATGGACAAGGCCGCCGATAACGGGGCCCCAGGCGCCTGGGAAAAACCCGGCCTCAGCAATCTGTCTCCACAAAATACCGGCCCGCGGGGTGACTGATCACCGCCCCAAGGTCAAACCGGAGGCACACCGGCTAGAACGAAGTCCAGTTCGCTGTTCAGGAACAAATTGAAGGAGTCGTTACGCCGCCGAGGGACCGTCGCGCGCCCCCGAAGGATCCACCTTACGACGATCCTGCGTTAAAATATCGCGCGAGCTTGCAAGCTCGCTCCCGATTAGTTGGCGCGCCCCTACGAAAGGGGGTGCCACATCAATTCCGCAATCGAGCGGATTTAGCGAGACACTCTCTGGTCGTCCGTCGGCGAGGCCGAACACGAAAAGTTTCCTCAAAATTCGCGATAGCCGCCCCGAGTCAGGTATTCGTTTCGTTCTGCGACGACTTGGTACGAGGTGACGGCGAGGAGCCCTACGAGGAGGCATCGCATCGGTGAGGTTGCCCGCAAGTACTTAATACCGACATGTAACGCCATGACGCCGCCCTCCGGTGCGCGCTCTCGTCCGGGATTACATTTGTAATATCGCGACACGTACGGTTCTTTGAGACCGAGTATCGAATGGCAATCGACAGCGAGAGCGAAGGGCCTCGGGATGGTATCGTGGCCGCGGAATCACGATAACGACATGATAACAAGCCTCTGGAGATCGCGATAGATTCGTTGGCGAAATCCGGTAATGCGAGTCCGTTTTCGTGTAATGTCCGTGCTCGCGGTTGCGTCTCGTGCACACGGTATTCACGGCATATCGAATTACCAAATATTGCGTAGGTCGGAATGTCGTCCGCGTCGGCACATCAATCGCGTCAACGTGCCGTTTAGGTGGGCTAATTGCCTTAGAAAGTTATGCGTGTCAGGATAGTTATGTTCGGATGCGTGTTTCGGTAATTGCGTGTAAGAAGTAGTCGTGCGGGCGGGAGAACGTTATTCGCGTGATTTACTCCATTTTCGCGATTAGCTCAGTGCCGTCGTGATTGCGTATTATTATTGCTCGCGGTAATTCCGCATATTTTTCCTCGCGTTCGTTCCAGTATTTCGCGCTATGCCGAGTACCTCGGCGTATCATTCTTCGCGCTCGAAACGCTCCCATTCGTCACGGGAGACAATGTGCCGAATTCGATCAGAATGACTTGCGTTGGCTCTAGTTATTACGTGCGTTAGATTAAGTCCGTATTTTCGCGTTAGTTATAAGATTTCGCGTCTCCTGGCGATCGCGCCGGAATATTTCTCGCGTTATTGCGTTGCGTACGGTCCTCATTACGTTGAGCCGCGGTTTACACTACCATTCCACTGGTTAGGCTTAGGATAATTGGCGACAGAATTCTCGTGCGACTCTATACGTGGCGTTCACGCGCTCCGAGCGTGACGTCCCGTCCTCTCGCGATCTTTCCTGCGAGACTATACTTTCTATTTCCGTGATTGTTCCACGTTTACTGTCAATGTTCCATATGAATTATAAGTTTCGTCCTACTGTATTTCTCTAATCTAATCGCAGCGCATTCTGCGCGTTTACTATACGATAACGTGATACTCCGTTCATTTCTGGCGTCCGCGCTATCATTATTTTTGTTGTTTCATTTTTGACGCTCGCGTGATTAATTATTTGATTTGTTCGATTGACTGAAGCCGAATTGGCATGTATTATTTCACCTGCGAATTACGAAAGAATAAATGTTACTTTTGATTTGTTAATCGCTCGAGTTCGTGGCCTTAATTATGTGTGTCACCCCGCCGGATATCGCGCCGCCCTTCATCACCCCCGCCCCAGCCCTTAGCTCGAGCTAGCCGATTCCTCGCACATCCGCACGTTTCGTCTCGCGTCTCGTCTCGGTTTTCTTTCGCGATTTCGCGGACGCGAATTCACGCGTCTGGCACCCAACAGCAAAATCGTTTCGCGAAGTGTCGGAGGTGCGAGGAAATCGTCGGAGAGGCCTGTCACCTTTCTCTCCGTTTCCCCTTTTGATCCGGCACACGTCCCGGCGCGGTCCGGGAGTGCAAAAAGCCGTGACAATACAAAGAAGAAAGGAAAAGGACCCCGATATTTTACATGCAACAAATACGGTCACGTGGCAACGCAGTGCAGGTCTAAGCAAGCCAAACAAAATCCACCGAATAATAAAACCGATAAACAAGACACCACTTCGAAGAAGGAAAAAGCGTTTATTACTTATTTTTCGCCAACTAATTCTAAAGGCCACACGGACTGGTATGTAGATTCGTGTGCATCTACACATATTACTAACGATGATACAAAGTTTGAAAAAAACGCGAATGCAGTAATATAACGATAACTACAGCCGATAAAGGAACTAATAAAACCAGGCGAAGAGAATAAAGTGTGGAGAATCAAGAAATCTATATACGGCTTGAAACAAAGCGGCCGCGCATGGAATAAGAGATTAAATAAAGCGCTACAAGATATGAAACTACAAAGATCAAAGGCTGATTCATGTATCCATTATAGACGCAGAAATAACAAAATTCTAATCATCGCAGTGTACGTCGATGATCTACTAATCCTAGAAAACGACATGGAAGATATACAAGCACTCAAACAGGCCTTATCTCGGAATTTCAAAATAAAGGATCTAGGCAAAGCAAGAAGCTTATTAGGTATGAGAATCACATATAACCGCAAAGCTGGAAAAATTTGGCTCGACCAAGAAGCATACATATCCAAGATGTTAAAGAAATTCAAAATGGATGAAAGCAACCCCGTGTCTACACCATCAGATCCGAACCAGAAGTTAACAAAAGAAATGTCTCCAACCGAACCTGCTCAAATCGAAAGGATGAAGAAAGTGCCATACAAAGAAGCTGTTGGCAGCTTGTTATATGTCAGTCAAGCTACAAGGCCAGACATATCCCACGCGGTCAATGCAGCCAGCAGGTACATGCAGAACCCAGGAGAAGCGCATTGGACAGCAGTCAAACGAATATTGCGCTATCTAAAAGGCACGTCCAAGCTGAAACTGGAATTTAGTAGAAACCATCCCAATAAGCAAGAAGATTGGACCGGATATTCGGATGCAGACTGGAGTAACGAGAGCGACACCCGTCGTTCTACCACGGGCTATGTTTTTATGTTTCAGAGTGGTCCAGTATCCTGACGGAGCAGAAAGCAACCCACAGTAGCCTTAAGTTCCACAGAGGCTGAATATATGGCACTGGCGGCCACATGTCAAGAGGCTTTGTGGATGCGAGCGCTGAGCGGTGAACTGATTCCACAGAGTACATTACCTACCACCATCTTCTGCGACAACAAAGGGGCCGTCGACCTGACAAGCCAAATTGGATATCATTCGAGGACCAAACACATTGACACCAGACACCATTTTATCCGAAAACGCAAAGAAACTAACAAGATTAACGTTACATACAAAGACACTAATAACATGTTAGCAGATGCGTTAACTAAGAGTCTGAACACACCAAAGTTAAATAATTTCGTTAAAGAAATAGGCTAAGACAAAATTAAACAGAAATGTAATTTTTTTATGTTCGTTGCTTACATGTATTAATTTTGAGTTCATTACAAAGTAAAATATTTTTGTTATAAACATTTGATCAAGTGGGGGTATTAAGATGTGCTCAAATATTCAAGTTGGTACACAATTTATGTTATGTTGGCTACACTGTTCTTTTGCAATAAACTGCCTCTTTGGTTACCCCTATCAAACTAAGGTACACGCATTATTTTTTCTCTCGATCCTAAAACGTTAGATTCATCACTTCCCAATTTGAGTTTATAATTTTCTGTATACTTCAGGTATCTTGCAATCCTCTTAGCTTCTATCCAATCTGTTTCTGTCGGGTTGTTTAACTTCTTGCTCAATATTGCAACGCTGGCCTTTATATCCAGTCGTGTCGATGTAGCTATGTATAATAAACTTCCGATTAGACTCTGAAAGTTTTTGTTATCCTGCAGCAATCTGTTATCTTGTAAGCTCTCATATCCGACTCTTAGTGGTATCTTAGATCCTTTTGCATCCTTTAGTCTATAAGTCTTTAGAATGTTATATATGTGCTTCTTTTGATGCAAGAGTAGACCCCTTCTTTGTCTCTCTCTATCTGGATCCTGAGTATTCTTTAATTCTTCCTAGTTTTGTTAGTGTATGTATTTGATAGTGCCTCTTCTAACTTGATTATTTTTTTCGTGCTGTTAGATGCTATTATGATGTCCACGTAAATCGTCACGTAGCATATAATACCTTTATTACGCTTTATATAAAGGCATGGATCAGCTTCGCCTTGTGTATACCCTAATTTCTCTAATTTCTCTAGTTTATCCGAAATATTCTTGTTCCACAAGTTTGCTGACTGTTTCTCAAGCCATATAAACTTTTAATTGTTTAACTTTAACATGTAGTGTTCTTTTCCTTTGACTTCATATCCTTTAGGTTGTCGCATATATATTACTAGCTATTCCCCCGCCAATCAGCTTTTCGGCCCGCGCTTCGCGCGGGCCTCAAAGCTAAATCCCCCCGCTGACTCACTATATTATTAGCTCTCATACAATTTTTTATTTGTTTAATTTATAAAACTTCTTTGTATACGATATTTTTTGTATAAGATTCTGGATTTTCTTCAATGAGATGTCCTTGATTGCTTGTTTCATCAATCTTAAGGTGGTTCATGCAGTACTTGCAAGTCAAGTAGGCAACTATTCTTATTATTGATAAATAAGTGTGATTTTTGTCCGTAAAAATCAGCATATAATTAGATTTATTATTTATGGCATCTTTAATGTTATACGACCTCTACGCAATTAAAATATTGAGACAAAAGTCACATCTTTTACTAGAGTTGTGAGCCGTGTGAATATAGTATGTACAACAGCAGCGG
>NW_020222830.1:33834-44457 GCF_003070985.1 Temnothorax curvispinosus
TATTATATTCTTCAGTCTTTTCTATATTTCTATTTCATATATAATTCTTTAAGGTCGGTATTCATAGTCGGGTCTTATATCCAAGATCGTCTTAAGTATAGTCTTAAGGCGTCATTAGCCAATCAGAGGGCCGGGGTAACCAAGGTACGCACAAATTGTATACTTTATTCTGTACGACAAAGGCAGGCAGAGGACTGACTGCAAAGCAAGAGAGTGGGAGGGGGTTCCCACTCTTATGGCGGGTTCTTAGTACATATAAAATTAAGTTTAATACACAACATTTTCTCCCCCACATGAGAGAAAGTAAAGAAACGAAAGAAATCATTAGGATTTTAAGTCACTTTAAATGATGAGTTTAGCTCGGTGTATATCGCTGTGTTGGTCGCCGTTGTCGTTGGGAACGACGTGGTGTCGGCGCAGAAGTAGACACAGGCGGGGTTGCTCCTTGTTTCGGAGCATCAGTCGGGGGTACGTACTGCTGATGCGGCGGCAGAAGGGCGCACTGGTGTAATGGCGGGTGAGCGCGCTGGTGTCCGTCTCGTTTTCTTGTAGAAATGGATGCGCCGTGACCGCTCTGGAGTAGTTGCACTCAGGCCTGCTGGTGGAGCAGGCTGTGGCTGTTTGGCAGGTTTTAGACCTTCCTGACGACTCCTAATCTGATCAACATGCCTCTTAAAATATCGACCATCGAATTCGATTTTGTAATGGAGGTCTCCTAGGCGGGCGGCGATAACTCCGAGAATCCACCTGTCCATACGCGGATTACCTGAAAGAAAGTATACTGTTTGTGAAGTTTGGAACGTTCTAAAAGGCAAGACCACTCAGGCCTCACTGCCTTCGTGGGCTTCTTAACATCAGGCCGCACCAGGTCGAGGCGGGTACGCAAGCTTCGTCCTAAGAACAACTGCGGTGGTTGTCCAGTGGTTGAATGCGGGGCTTTACGATATTGCTGCAGGAACTCATTTAAATTTCGTTGCAGAGTGTCCTTGGTAGTTGCCATCGTCTTAAACGCGTTTTTGACCGTCTGTACGTTGCGCTCGGCTTGACCGTTCGTCGCTGGGTGATACGGGGCCGTAAATTTGTGGTACTTGACTCCACTTACTCGTAGGAATTCTTTGAATTCCGTAAACTGTGTGTCATTATCTGAGACCACAGTGACTGGAACGCCGTAGGCTGCAAACATGATTCCGATCGTTGCTGTTAATGTAGTGGAATTCGTAACTTTGACTTTTAGCTATTTGCTAAAGGCGTCCACAACAATGAGTATTATCATGCCTGCGACTGGACCCGCGTAATCGATATGGATCCGCTCCCAAGGTCCTTTAGAATATTCCCAGTGGTGCTCGCGATATTTTGGCGGTGCATGCGCGTGCTTTCCACATTCTGTGCATGCTCTGGCGACATCCTTAATGTCAGCATCTATGCCTGGCCAAAAGACAAAAGAGCGAGCTAGGCCCTTCATCTTGACGATGCCTACGTGCGCTGCATGCAGGTCGGCGAGAATGGCTGGTCGCAATGATGGCGGTATGATGACTCGATGCTCCAAGAGTAAACAGTCTCTTGATAGTGTATAGTTTGTCTCCGGGGCTTTGTATCCGAAACGAGTAAAGGCATTGACCTGTCTCCAAGATCTGAATTATCTTGCTTAAGTTTGGATCTTTACGTGTTTCACTTGCGATGTGCTCCGCTCGCACCGGTAACTGTTTGATCTGATGCATAACAAAGTAGTCGAATCCATTACCGTGCTGTATCTCTTCCTCCTCCCGAGCAGACAATTTGTGAATTGTATCTGTTGTTGAAGGTAAGGGCATTCTGGAACAATAATCAGCATTAATGTTGGCTTTCGTAGGCTTATATATAATATCAAAGTCGAAATAAGAAAGATAATCCGCATATAATTCGCCATTCCGCTAATACATAGTATAGGGAGAGACTTCTCCAGATGAAGAATCTGCGTAAGAGGTTTGTGGTCCGTTATCAGTGCGAAATGGTGGGCGTATACGTAGTAGAAAAATTTCTTGATAGCCCATATGACCCCTATGGCAAGCGCCTTTTTGTCAATTTGTGGATAACGCTCCGTAGGCGTCATCATGCGACTTGCGTAAGCGATAGGACGCTCCGAACCATTATTAAGCCGGTGAGATAATACAGCTCCCAAACCTGTTTTGCTGGCGTCTGTAGCCAATACCAGTGGCAATTGCGGGTCGTAAGGCATTAAAACCTGAGGCGATATCAACGCATTCTTGATGTCTGTGTAGGCTTCTTCCGCTGTTGTTGTCCATTGAAAAGGATGTGTATTCAGCATGTTCCGCAGTGGACGACTCCTGCTGGACAGGTCCGGAATAAAAGACCCGTAATATGTTGCTTTTCCCAGAAATAACTGAAGTTCTGCTTGCGTGGATGGCTTAGGTGCATCCCTAATCGCTCTTATGTGCTTATCAGACTTATGCACTCCTTGAGCGTTGATTTTGTGGCCTTGAAATTCCACCGATGGGGTAGCAAAGACGCATTTGTCACGGTTCAATTTTAGACCGTTGGTTCTCAATCGTTGAAGAACCGTATTTAAGATTACTAAAAACTTGTCAAAACTATCTGCGGATATTGTTATGTCATCGAAAAATACTGTTACATTCTCTAGATCTCCTAGGATTGTTTCGATACGGCGTTGCCACGCTGCTGAAATATTGGCTGCTCCATATACTGCCCGTTTAGGACGAATTAGTCCGTGTGTTGGAGTGTTCAATGTTAATGCATGACTGAACTCTGCGTCAACTGGAAGGTGCGTGTATGCGTCCGTAATATCTAAATGACAGAAAAGCTTTGTACCCTTCATTCGGTTAAACAGGTGCTCTGGCTTAGGGATAGGGTGTTCATCAATGACAATGCGTGGATTTAACGTAGGTTTGTAATTACCTGTAATCCTTAATTTACCGTTTTTTTAATGATTATATGCGTTGTAGAAGCCCATTCTGAATGTTCTACTCTTTCGTAGAATCCTGAAGTTATTTTAGCGTCAATCTCCTTGGCGTAAGCATCACGTAATGCTAGAGGGACTTCTCGTGCACGGGCAAAAACGAGTGTCGCTCCTGGTTTGAAGTGGACTGAGACTGGCGGTCCTGTCAGCTTGCCCGGTACCGTGCTAAATAAATCTTGATAATTTATTAAGAATTGATATAGACGAATCTTCTGCTCTTCGCGGAGGTTAGGTGTCTCTGTAATTATCGTATGAATGCTATCTGGCGCGTCAAAAAGTTCGTAAAACTTTATCTCGTGAGTAAATTGGGAGATCCATTCTCTGCCAAATAGTGAATCAAAATTACCGTCAACGACATAAAGATCTAGTTTCCGAGTAGTCACACCTAGCGTAACTTCCACGAGTGTACGTCCGATGCAACTAATATGATGCCCTGTATAATTAGCAAAACGTCTGTCTGTTTTGAACAACTTGCAATTAGGTTTAATTGAAAGCAAACTTTCCTTACTCACAATACCGCAGGGCGCGACCGTATCTAACTCCATTTCTAAATTTCGGCCATCAAAGCTTACCACGAGCGTGCGTTTAGACGAAGTATCACATCTGTCAGTTTCATTGAGTTTGTCCAAACGTTGCACAATGTCGACCCGTGTTGTCGATTGAGTGTCAGTTGCAACCTGATTCATTGTTTCTGCAGAGGCTTGAATTTGCATCGGTGCCTTACAGACAATGTGTCCTTTCTTGCCACAATTATGACATATAGCCTCACGAAACCTACACTTGTCACGAGCGTGCGGTCCACCGCAGCTTGCGCAGATACGCTCCTTCTTCTCGGAACTCCGTTTGTCACCTTGACGCTGGAAACGTGGATTATCCTTTGCTCGTTATGTTCATGTGGTTGAGATTTTTTGTGTGTCCTCTTTTTCTGTAGCTTGAATTGCGATGGTGCATATCCCAGTTTATGCACGGCTTCTGATGCGGTTCCTACTCCGGCAACTTTAACCTCATTGCTGACGTTGCGCGTGGCTTCGAGGGAGTTCGTAATTTCGTACGCTTCCGCGAAGGTGGATGGCTTCTTAGCGATAATCTCATCGCATATTTCACGTGTTATGAGCCCATGTAGAAATTGCTCAATTAATATCCTGTCAAGGAATTCGTCATATTCGCAATGTGCAGACCCCTGTCTGAGGCGTAGTGCAAAAGCAGTGAGTTTCTCCCTTTTGTTGTACAATGAGACGAAACTTGATACTCTCTACATATTCATTCTTTGGGCGGTCGAAATGCCTAATGAGTATCGTACGTAATTCAACGTAGATTAAGTCCTCTGGTAGCCGCGGGCTGATTAAGAACTTAAATGCATTGTTTAGTTCTGCGCCCATAAATACGCGAGCGTAATTCGCGTGCTGCTCTTCGGGTATTTTACTCAATTGGAGAGCCCAATCGAATCTCTTGAAATAATCTTTAACTGAAGATTCTTACGACGATCGGTATTCGCTTACCTTGAGCGACGGCGGCTTTGGCGACTGCAATGTCGCGGGTGTTCTGCCTGTGGTACCTGCATTAGCCGTAGCTTATGTCGGACGACTGGATGGCGCTGACCATCATGCTTGTAAGCGCCTGCAATAATTCTGGGGGGGGGACCTCCATCTTGGATTTCTGGTTCTCGATTCACGTAGCAATCGAAGATTTGATAACCGATTTTACGGCGAATATACTTGTATCCCTCTCGAGTTGTGAGAATTCCAGCTTTTGACACCAGTTGTAGTGTATTGACGTGGGATAAGAGATAAACTGAAGCTCAGGTACGCACAAATTGTGTACTTTATTCTGCACACAGGCACACGTGTGTCATTGACAAAGGTAGGCAGAGGACTGATTGCAAAGCAAGAGAGTGGGAGGGGGTTCCCACTCTTATGGCGGGTTCTCAGTACATATAAAATTAAGTTTAATACACAACACTTAGTCGCTTGTTTTAGTTTTCGGATGATTTCCATTTCTTCTTCTAATGTTTCAATTTCTTTTTCTTTTGCTATGCTCCTCCTGTTTCTGCTTGTCGTCCAGAAATATTACATTTCTACTGATAACAATCTTGCTTGTTTCTTTATCTAGTAACCTAAATGCTTTCGACTGCTCACTATACCCTACGAAATGTAACTTTTTCGCTTTATTATTTAATTTGCGCCTTAACTCATCTGGAACCTTTACATATGCTATGCATCCGAAAATGTGTATGTCCTTTAAATGTGGCTTCTGTGAATGCCATTTTTCGTATGGTGTTCTGTCTTCAGATTTGGTCAGCAATCTATTTTGTAGGTAATTAGCCGTAACTACAACTTTACCCCAGTACTTCTTGGCCAAACCATTGTCAATAATCATGCATCTAGCCATTTCAATCAAGTACCTGGGGATCGATTTTGTATCTTGGGACGAGGTGAAAATTACAAAAGTGAGGAAATTCACTAGAGAATCTACAATTTTATTTGTCGAAATCTAGTAAATCTGTTCACTTTTGTAATTTTCACCTCGTCTCAAAATACAGAATCGACCCCCTGTTCTTTCTTTCGGTCTTACCATTTTGTTGTGGTGAAAAGGGTGCCGTAAGTTCCATCTTGATACTCTCCTTCTTAAGGTAATCCACCATCTGTTTATTCACGTATTCTTTATCGCGATCAGACTTCAATATCTTGGGCTTTTTGTTAAATTTTGTCTTGACGGCTTCAATGTACTCTTTGACATATCTGAAAACCTCCGATTTGTGTGTTAGTAAAAATACTTCCGTATAGCCGCTATAATTATCGATCCTTGTCAAAATATACCTTTTTCCACCTGGCGTAATGGTTTGCATGGGACCGCAAACATCACTGTGTACGATCTCCAAGATATCTTTTGTTTGTCTACTTGACACTTTTGGAAAACACTTTTTACTCATCTTTTTTTGGATACAGTCTTCGCATGCTTTCTTAATTTCACAGTCCTGTAGTGTAATTCCGTGTGCCATGTTCTCTTTTGCTAGTTTCCTTATTGCGTCCGGATCCCTATGTCCTAGCTTCCTATGCCATGTATGAATACATTTATCCGAATGTGTCTTCATTGATGATAAAGCTTTATGCTCCGTCCTGAGCCTATATAAGTTTCCTACGCTTTCTCCTGTAACAATTATCTTCTTATCTTCCACTATGTTGCATACTTTCTTCTTAAATTCTATTGTGAATCCGTTTTTTTTAATTTTTTTTTACTGATAGTAAATAACTGTGTAAACCTGGTATGTATAGGACATTTTTCAATGTGATTGTCTTTATAGTATTTCCGTTATAATATTTAATTCTTCCTGATCCCCTATACTTATTACTTTAGCTTCCTTTCCGTTTGCTACTGTAACTTTATCTTCCACGCTTGTAAATTTTTTGTCGAAGAACTCTCTGCTATTCGTCATATGACTTGTGGCGCCCGAATCAACGTACCATGATTTCCTTGAGTCATCTTCATTGCTTGTGCTAAAACAAAGATTATCCTTATTGTCCTTACCCGCGGTTGCTGTATTCGCCTTTTCTTCTCTTTCCAAGCTTTGTACTTTTTGCAATCCTTCTTTATATGCTCTTTCTTCTTACAGAAAAAACATTCTGCAAGATCCTGTCGTGGTTTCGTGTATTTTCCACTGTCTCGCGTCTTTACAACTTTGTCCTGCATTTTATTCGCTCCAGCGGAATTGCTTATTCTTCTACGATATTCATCGATGAGCTTTCATTTTACCAGACTAAGAGTTAAATCCTCTTTCGGTCTGCTTTCGAGTGCGTTCATTAAACTGTTATACGAATCTGGAAGACTACCAAGTATCATTGCAATAAACAATTTTTCTTTTATAGCTCTCCGATAGCTTCTAATTTATTCTTTATTATTGACATATTAATAATGTGTTCTTTCATATTACCGTTTTCTGCAAGTTTCATGCTGCATAGATTCTTTAGTAAAATAATAACCTTACTTGATAGTGAAGATTTTTTTATGGTAGTCTTGTAGTGCCTTCCAAGTTACCGCCGCTGTTGTCTTACTACGAATATGTTTGAGTTGGTTATCCTCCACTAGGAGTCCGATTGTCGCTCTTGCCTGCGCGTCCTTGGTTAGCCACGCTGCCTCTGGTTGTGCTGGTGTCGCCTTGCTCACGACGTCCCACAGGCCTTCTTTTATGAGTAGTAACTCAACTTTATATCTCTATGGCTCGTAATTGTCGTTGTTCAGCTTGGCGATCATCACATGAGGTGTTTACGCCATTTTCGTGCTCTCTTATAACGTCTTAACATGTACCTTACTTTATGTGACTTTATTCTTCTTGTATTGCCTTTATGATCTTAATCAATCTTAAACCTGGGCCCATAACCTGTTGGCTAATGCTGTAGGGCAGTGAATAAACTCTGCACAAAAAATTATGATTAAGATACTGAACTTTATTCTGTAAGATACTTCGAGAACACATGTAATATATCGTGAATCGTGAGCTTGATTCAGGGGAGATGATTGTGTGTGTGTGTATATCATATTAGTCATACTATTATATAAAACCCGACTGTTTGTCTGTCTGTCCGTCCGTCCGTCCGTTTGTCCGCGAACTACTCATTCGTTAGTGGACCGAATTTTTACCAAAAGTATATGAAACAGGGGTAGACATTTCTGGAGAGTGCCATGATGCGTATAGTTTTTCGTTACCGATTTTCTGGAAACCGGTTTTTCAAATTTTTGGGAAATAATTGACCGAATCTCAAAGAATTACGTATGAAACAGGGGTAGAATTTTCCGGGGAATGCTATAAAGTGTATAATTTTTCGTTACCGATCTTTTTGGAAGCCTGTATTAGAAATTTTTCCAATTTTTAAGGAATTAATTGGCCGAATCTTAAAGAATTATATATGAAGTAGGGGTAGAATTTTACGGGGAGCGTCACGATGTGTACAGTTTTTGTTACCGATCTTTTTGGAAACCGGTTTTTTTAATTTTTCCAATTTTTCGGGAAATAATTAATTGAATCTCAAAGAATTATACATAAAGTAGAGGTAGAATTTCCCGGGGAGTGCTATAAAGTGTACTATTTTTTGTTACCGATTTTGGTAATTATGCAGTATCCCAGCCGGAATGCTAGCGTCTTTTCGACGTCTATAGATGTCGATAGATGTCGAATCGACATCTATAAGATGTCAATTCGACGTCTATAGACGTTGGCGTTCCGGCTGGGATAGGGGAGGCACCTCCGATGACCTTGACCTTGACATATGTTGTCAAGGTCACCCTCCTGAGTGACCTTCAGAAGGTTTTAGCCGTCGCTCGCTATTCGTTAAAAAATTATTAACAAAAAAAGTTTGGAAAATATAGCAGTTATTTTGAGTATTGGAAGGCATAAATAACTAATATATACGTGTGTGTGCCCTGCTTTAAAGAAAATCACAACTTCTATAAAGCAGGACATACACACATGTGTGTGTGCCCTGCTTTAAAGAAAATCACAACTTCTATAACTTTATATGCTTTACCAAAACGCAACATTTAAACCAGTAAATTGTTGATAAACTGAAGTCTTTTTGTTAAAGCAGAGAATACTTTATTTTGCGAAAAAATCGCTGCTTTACCAAAACACAACATTTAAAGCAGTAAATTGTTGATAAATTGAAGTTTTTTTGTTAAAACAGAGAATACTTTATTTTACGAAAAAGTCGCTGCTTTACCAAAACACAACATTTAAAGCAGTAAATCGTTGATCACTAACCTACATAGGTTAGTTGACGCGCTTTAAAAGTATTTAAGTGTTTAAAGCTCGTCAACTAACCTATATATGCACTTATATATACTATATTTTTCAAACTTTTTTTGTTAATAACTTTTTAACGAATAGCGAGCGATGGCTAAAACCTTCTGAAGGTCACTCGGGGTCATGATCTTGACAACATATATCAAGGTCATTAAAATTGGTGAGGTCGCCAAACTTTTTTTTGTTAATAACTTTTTAATAAAAAACGAGCGACGGCTAAAACCTTCTGAAGGTCACTCAGGAGGGTGACCTTGACAACATATGTCAAGGTCAAGGTCATCGGAGGTGCCTCCCCTATACTGCATAATTACCCCGATTTTTTTGAAAACCGGTTCCAAATGACCGAATCTCAAAAAATTGTACATAAAGTAAGGGTTGAATTTCCCGGGAAGTGCTATAAAGTATATAATTTTTTGTTACCGATCTTTTTGGAAACTGGTATCAGAAGTTTGACGAATTTTTCGGGAAATAATTGATCGAATTTTAAAGAATTATATATAAAACAGGAGTAGAATTTCCCGGGGAGTGCTATGAATTGTATAGTTTTTCGTTACCGTTTTTTTTGGAACCAGTATCTTTTTGGAAATCGGTTACGAAATTTCTCAGAGAGGGGGGGAGGGAGAGAGAGAGAGAGAGAGATTGATTGATTGATTGTTTATTATGCCCAAGCAATAGCTAAAGGGCAAAGAATGAATACAATATGCAATGAACACATGTAAATAGAACCTGTTCATGCTCTCTCCCAAACAATACGCATTTAAAACTAACTTACAACTAACTCGCCTTAAAAATTAATGCAACTTAAAACTAAGAGAATAACGCTACGCAAAAATAACTACAAAGAAAAAAAAATATATAGAAATACAGCAATTCGCAAGAACAAAAGTCCAAAAGACCCACTACTCAGATTCAGACGAAAGCAAATACTCACGAAGAAGGCTTTTGAATAATGCAAGAGAAGATGCAGATGTAATTTCATCGGGAAGAGAATGCCAAAAATATATAGAAGAAAGTTGGAAGGAATTTCTATAGGTGACCGTTCTGTGAGCAGGAATATGAAAAATTTAAGGAGACATAGCAGCAAGTCGGTCAGATCTTCTGAGTAATGGGTCAAGTAGAGTGAAATGTTCGCTTAAGTACAAAGGTGAAGACAAATAGAGTATCCGATACATCTGACACCCGAGAAAGTACCGCCTTCTGTTTTCCACCAAAAGCCATCCCAGGCGACGCCTATACTGAGTAATATGCTCATCCCGCCGCAAGTTATATATGAATCTAATGCAGCAGTTCACTAGTCTCTGTAATCTGGTGTTCAGTTCATCACTCAAGCCATGATAGACTAGGCAACAATAATCTAAATAGGGCAGAATTAACGTCGTCACAAGCTTAATCCTCAGATCAGTAGAGAGAGAATTTTTATTGAATTTCAGCTTGTGTAACGCCCAGTGAACTTTTTGCGAAACATGCATGATATGCTTCCTCCAAGAGAGATTAGATTCAAACCAGACACCAAGATTTCTCACCTCACTAACAAATGGTAAATGTATGTTGTTAACAATTATAGGAGGAAGAAGGTTGAAATCAATGTTGTTGACATTTCTACTACTGCCAAATATTATAACCTTAGATTTGGCAGGGTTAAGTTTCAGACCGTTTGCCGATGCATAATCGAAAATAGCATTAGCGTCCACAGAGATTAAGTTAAGATTGTGAAGAATGTCGGAAGGTGGACACGCACGATAAATCTGGATGTCATCGGCAAACATCATGTGTTCTGTATATAACAAGACCTTACTTATATCATTAATATACAGGGAAAATAAAGGTGGACCCAGCACAGAGCCCTGAGGTACAC
>NW_020222830.1:49457-52207 GCF_003070985.1 Temnothorax curvispinosus
CGCGTGAAAAGAAGTTGAGAGGAGAAGAAAGAGGTGATTCAATAAGAGTAAGATTTGCAAGAACACGCTATATCTTGGAAGGATCAGAAATAGAGCCTAACTTCTCCATGTTGAAGTGTTCTCTGGCTTTCCTCAAGTCTAGAGTGAGACTGTTCCTAAATACCCTGTAAATATGAAGATCGAGAACATTGCCAGATCTTCGGGCTATGCTATAAAGTCGGTTCCGGTGCCGAATCCTCTGAGCAAGAGCACCAGTGAGCCAGGGCGCAGACGGACGAGATACGTGAAAAGTGTAAATGGGTGCATACAGGTCAAGGCTGGCCCTGAAATCACCGGTAATAGTGCCCAAGAGATCATCCAAGTCAGACTCGCCAAGACTCATCTGCCCAAAATCTCTCGAGAAAGATAAAGACAACGCAGAGATGAGAGTATCAATGAATCCCTGTCTGTCAAATCTCTTGTAGCTACGTCGAACCAGAGTACGGTTCGAGTAGGGCGGAACATCAAAAGAATAGGTTAACTCAATAAGATCATGACCATTAATAAAGGGGGTCTCAGACTTGCGAAACAATAAGATCTTATCTAAACTATCGACTATAAATACATCAAGCCATGAGTCTGAAGAACGAGTATGGAAAGTCGGCTGCAACTCAACAATGTTGAGGGACAATTGAGAGACCATATCCTTAAGGTGATTAGATTCGTATGAAGAGGCAAGGAGATTACAGTTAAGGTCACCTGAAATGATAATATGTTTATAGTTTTGCATGTATGTAGTAAGGGTGTCAACGAACTTAGCAAAGTTTCTTCCTCTAGGTCTCCGATACATAGAGGTGAACAAAAGAAGCTCGCATGCATTACCTCGCACATCAAGAATGAGAAATTCAGGCTCATTCGAGAAGGCAGAGGGCGACGACGCTAAAACTTTGGCCTGCAACGAATCGTGTATATAACAAGCGACTCCACCTCCCTCCCTGCCCTCTCTATCCACCCGTAACAAGTAGTATCCTGAGATACGCACTAGATCGTCAGAAATATGCGAGTGAAGCCAGGTCTCCGAAATTGAGATTATGTGGAAAAAATTTGACGCTAAGAAGGCCTGGATTGACTTGAGATGGGCAGCAAGGGAGCCGGCATTGAAGCATGCTATCCTAAGGCGAGCTCTCAAAGCAGGAGAAGTAACATCCGCAGTAACAGGTCAGTGAAGCTCCGCAAGATCAGCGTCGGAGGCTATGGAAATTGGAGGGCGACCTTGGTCCTTACGGACAAAGATCTTACCATCCCTACACCACACGTACTTGAAAGCCAGTTGCCTAGCTCTCACCCTCGTCCGACGCAACAAATTATAAGCGTCGGTAGGAAGGAGTTCGTTTAAATATATTTTCCCAGGAATATTTCTGGAGAAAACCTCCTCGATAGTTAGACCATGCCTTCGACGCATGACCCGCAAAATGTAATCACGGACCTCACGCGACTTAAGCACGACTATTATAGATTTTTTAGAGCCGCGGGCTTGAGAGTCGGGGACAGAGATGGAAGCAGGCCCTCCACCCAGCGCCGCGGACGCGCCCACCGCCACATCACGGGTCTCAAGAACATCCGCAAGAAGTCAAGAAATATCAAGAGCAAGAAAAACGCTTTTAACGAGCTCACTCGATGTGTCAGTGAAGTAGCCTGGAATGCCCGAGATAATGATGTCGGATGTTCGAGAGACCAACGATGCAGCAGATGAGCCGAGACCCGACTGCTGAGAGCCACACAACTGCGCGCCCGCAGCCTCCAACGCCGCAATCCTCTCTCCGTGATCAGATACGGTTTTCACTAGAACGGGAATCTGATCGAGTTTACGCGCAAAGTCGGCATTCACAGACTCCTGATGCTCAATGAATGCAGTGATCCTCCTATCAGACTCATCGAACCTGGCCGTGAACTTTTTGTCGGATTCATCGAGTTTCAGCAGGATCGACTGTAGCAATGCATCGGTTGTTGACGACGCGCCAGGGGTGATAGCCCCCGCACTCGGAGAAGGAGCACCGAGATGAGACCCACGCTCATCCCTGGGCGTGAGCGGCATGGTCGACAGCCCAGTCCTGCAGCAGTCACTGGCTGCCCTGGTAGCGAGATACGCTTTAACACAGCCCGGATGAAGCACACGATGACACTCCGCGCACGATTCCGCCGAGCCGGCAATAATTTTGGTACACCTGCTGCACTTGCGCTGCATAGGCACAGCCAACCTACACCGAGATCTCACTTCTGCTATCGATCGACTATCGATCGAACTCGAGATCAAGCACGCAGGTCGGCCAATCAGATCGCAACGGTGCTACTAGCGACACTAGCCGTATCCTGCGCCAGTCAGCCAACAGAATAATAGAGCTCACGTGGATCGCAATGGGTGCCACTCTAACGGCATGCACACTCCAAGAATAAGGTGTAGCAAAGAGCAGATCAGACAGCAGGCGCACGCGCAACAAGGGTCAACGTCAGTCCAGATGATGACTTTCAGAATTTGGTTAGGATTCCCAGAATTACTTTTTGCATAAATGCCAAGACTCAGATAATAGTACCGTGTAAAATGGCCACAGCATGCGACGAGCAACCAATGACTTGCTTATACCTGCAACAAAACGGCCCGAAGGCCACTTGCGACAGCAAAAATATGCACTCAAGGCAGGAGCAGAGATCACAGACACCCGACTATACTTGAGAGAGAGAGAGAGAGAGAGAGAGAGAGAGAGAGAGAGAGA
>NW_020222830.1:52307-57315 GCF_003070985.1 Temnothorax curvispinosus
AGAGAGAGAGAGAGAGAGAGAGAGAGAGAGAGAGAGAGAGAGAGATATGATTTATTATGCCCAAGAAAAACTAAAGGGCAAAGATTAACAATACAAAAATAGAGAACAAATATGCGTGCACTCTCTTTCACAAAATAGTTAAGAGTAGAGCAAAACTTAACAGCTTATCACAACAGTATACACTGTATAAAGAAGAACTAACGCAGCTTAAAATAGGAAAAATGTAAGTAGAGTAAACTAACTAATACTAAGAATAAGACGCAACGCAACTTACAAGCTAATAACAGGGAAAAACACCGTCATAGACCACGCACAGCAATGAACATCATGCAATTTCACACGCCAACAGATATGCTCTGAGAAGACCTTTGAAGGAGACAATTGAAGAAGCAGACGTAATATTACTGGGAAGGGAATGCCAAAAGTATATTGATGAAAGATGAAAGGAGTTTCTATAAGTGGTAGTTCTGTGAGAAGGAATATGAAAGGTTTGGGATGCAGCAAGACGGCGGTCAGATCTCCTCAACAGCGGATCAAGCAAAGCAAAATTGTTACGCAGATACGTAGGAGAGCGCATGTAAAGCAAACAAAACATTTGACAGCCAAGAAAGTATAACCTCCTGTTTTCAACCGTAAGCCACCCCAATTGTCGCCTGAACGGGGTAATATGCTCGTCACGCTTAAGATCAAATATAAAGCGAATGCAACAGTTTACAAGTCTCTGTAATACAGTGTTCAATTCTCCAGTCAAACCATGATAGACTAGGCAGCAGTAGTCAATGTGCGGCATAATTAAAGCTAATACCAGCCTTATCCTTAACCTTGTGGACAAGGAGTTTTTGTTAACCCTCAGGGTACGATCTATAAAAAAGATACAATTTTCAAAATCGTATAACTTGAGTACCAAGCGTAGACTGACGCCGCCCCTTGGCGCTCACATAGTAGCTACCTCAAAGATTCCCCCCCCAGTACGGACCCCCACCATTTACTTCCTTTGAAATGGCGCCGCTACTTTCAAAATTCGCTCGGGTTACGCTAACCCAGATCGTACCCTGAGGGTTAAACTTAAGCTTGTATGTACAAAGAGTAATGCACTTTTTGAGAGACATGCAATATATGTTTTTTCCAAGAAAGGTTATTCGTAAAAATTACACCCAAATTCCTAGCTTCGTTGACAAAGGGTAAAGGCGTATGGTTTACAATAATAAGAGGTAGACAATGGAGGTCAATATCATTGACATAAGCCTGACTACCAAATATAAGTACCTTTAATTTTGCAGGATTGAGTTTAAGACCATTTAACGTAGCATAATCAAAAATGGCGTTCGCATCCCTTGAAATCAACTCAAGACCATGAAGAATGTCGGCACGTGTACATTGTAGATATATTTGTACATCATCCGCGAATAACATATGATAAACAAAAGACAGGAATCCACCTATATCATTGATGTAAAGAGCAAATAGAAGTGGGCCAAGGATAGAGCCCTGAGAGACGCCAGTCGACGTGAAAAGCCACTCAGAAAAATTGCCCTCATCGTCGAATACAGCTTGAGAGCGGCCAGTAAGGTAAGAAAAGATCTACGCGAGAACCCCATCAGAAAAACCAATTTCTTTCAATTTGATAAGCAAGCGAAGATGTGGGACCGTATCAAACGCTTTACTGAAGTCAAATAGAATCATGATTGTAATGAGTCTTTTATCGATTCCCATTCTAATATCATCACAGACACGTAATAGAGCAGATTGCGTATTGAAACCAGAACGATATGCAGACTGTCTCGGATTAAGCAGGTTGTGTTCATTCAAATAGTCGGTGATTTGTGAGGCAACCATGCGTTCAAGAATTTTTGACATTTCAGGAAGGTTAGCAATGGGTCGCGTATCAGACGGTGACAGTGGAGTGCGAATCTTTGAGAGAGGGCAAATCAACGCACGTTTCCATGATGAGGGAAATACGGAAGCTTCAAGTGAGCGATTGAAAAGAGGAATAAGCCACTGAGAAATAACAGGCCAAGCAATGCGAAGAACATAAAGCGGGATGCCATCATAGCCAGACGCATAAGAGTGAAGAGGTCCATTAAAGATGAGCTTGTAAAGAGTCTAGCTGTATAGTAGAGAAAACAAAATCAGGACGTTGAGAAGAACAAGAAACTGAGGCAATGGCAGAAATAAAGTTCGCATATGTGCAAGGCAATACCGTACTAGACACTGAGACATAGTAAGAGTTAAGTTGATCAGGTGTGAAAAAGCGGAAGGGAGAAACCGACGTAGATTTAACCAGTCCCAAACGAGCAAGTTCTCTCCACATTTTAGCAGAGTCGGTAATATTGGTAAGGGAAGCCAAGTGAAACTCACTTTTAGCACGTTTGATATCGTTGTTAAGCTGGTTGCGAAAATGACGGTAACTGGCATAACCCAGTAGACTGCCCAAACGTTTGGCCCGCTTGTACATCTAATTGCGAGTGCGGAGCCGGCATCTCAAATCATCTGTAAGCCATCGAACAGGAGGCTTCCTAATCACGGACACACGGGCAGGAGCAAAAACATCAAGTGCATCAAGTAAGGTACCAGACAGGAACAAAGCTTATCAACATTAGAAGGGCAGCCATCAACAGTCTGAACGTTAACAGCAATGGCATCCAGATGTTCAAGGAACGCAGAGACATCAATGCTCCTGTAACCACGTCGCAGAATAGATTGATCAATGTCAAGCTTACGATCAAGTGAGTACGACAATTCAAGTAGATCATGACCGGCGACGAATGGACTCAAGGATTTATTATATGCAAGAACCTTATCACCATCATCAACAACCAGAACATCCAGCCACGAGTCGGAAGTGGCAGTATGAAAGGTAGCATCAGAGTTGACGATGGTCAAGGATAAGCCTGACATTAGCTCACGCAAGTAATTCGCCTCATAACAGTCAGTCAAAAGGTTGCAATTTAGATCGCCGCCAATAATAATATTTTTATATAAATGAGAGACACCAGTGAGTGATTCAACAAAATCATTTAAAAGAGTGCCCTTAGGTCTCCTATATACAGACACGAACAATACCGCTTCATTACTCGGCAAACGAATCTCAACCATGATATATTCCGGAGCATTGAACTCGATCCCGATAGAAGTTGCAATTAACCTGACTTTTAACGAATTATGCACGTAACAAGCAACGCCACCGCCCACACGCCCCACCCGGTCATGACGAACAAGAAAGTAGCCATCCAAAGCCACAAGATCGTCCGACACACCCGCATGAAGCCACGTTTCAGATACAGAAATTATATGATGAGAATTAGTACTAAAATGTAAGCGAATAAAGTCGATATGCCCACGTAGGGAATTGGCGTTAAACTGAGCAATGCGGAGTGAGGAAGGATTACATGCTGAGTCATGTCGGACAATCGAAGGCAACGGACAAGACGGCGAGACACGTCAGACGAGCTTAGCGAGATCAGCGTCTGAGTTAATGCGGATAATAGGTTGTCCATCGGAAGACCTTACACATATATGGCCATTTTTGACCCAAACGAACTTATAAGAATTCTCCGCCGCAATACGCTTGACTCGCTGTAGCAAGTCATATGTGTACTTCGGGAGCAGTACGTTTACATAAACATGCCGATCGGAACCAGCATCGCATATATCTCGCTGTTTAAGAGCACCCTTTTCACGCTTTTTCGAAATTATGACGTCGCACACAGTACTAGAAGCGAGAGTGACAATCATCGAGCTCGACGCTGTAGTCGCCTTGGAACGGCCCTGAGTAGCAGATGGCGGTCTGCTGACCATTCTCACGCCAAGAACGTGACACGCCAAGTGAGGTACATTTAATGCCGCGAGTACATTTTCAGAGAGCTTTGCAGGAGTAACGGATGTTGTCGATGGCAAGCCGGATATAATAAGCTCATTACTCAAATGAGCGTCGTGAGTTGACCGAGCAGACTTAAGATCGCGGATCTCACGAACGAGGTTGGCATTGTCAAGCTCCAATTGCGCGATGCGCTGACTATTTTCCGCTACAGTGTCAGTAAGACGATTTAAGCAATTAAGTTTATCATTGAGCTCCTCATTGGTACGTTGCTGACAGTCAATGAAAGCAGAAATCTTAGCATCTGTCGCCTTCACCTGCTCAATCAACCCACGCAAAAGCTCATTTGTAGAGTCGAGCGCGGCACCGTCTGCAGTATCGCGCGTAATAAAATGCGCCTGCGCGCCTGAGTGCGCGGCACCGACAACAACAGACGCGGTGTCACTCAAAACAGTAGGAGAGAACGCACGGCGTTCATCTCTCACGATCGACATACTCGACAGCTGAGACTTGCAACAGTCACCAGCAGCTTTCATAGTTAAGTACGATTTGACACAACCTGGATGAAACTCCCTCGCGCATACAGTACAGGAGACGGATTGACCAGCGATTGTTTTGGTGCACTTGATGCACACACGCTCGCGCTGCATGAGCATCTCAGAAATAAACTATGTAACTATAAGCTAGTTACAAGAGCACAAGGTTCACAACAGTTCGCAACAGTGTCACTCGACGCAATATCACCAGAAGTCACCACCAGTATCGTACTGCAACCAATCAGGCAAGGCCGCTCACGCAGATCACCGCAGGCACCACTCAGTTAGCTGCATGCACACATCCAACCAGAAGAAAGTAAAGAGCAGGAAGAGCAGATCGACAACGCATGCGCAGACGGAGTCGACGTATTTTACAGGCAACTCCGAGAATTACACGATGATTCCAAGAATAGGTTAGGATGAGAAATGAAGCTTGTCACAAAAATACTCGGAGTTAAGTGGCAATCTCCAAGAAAGCGAATAAGGCGCGTGACAAGCAGAAAAAAAACTTGCTTAAATCTGCAACAAAAAGGCCCGGAGGCAACTTACGGCAGAAACAGATCAACTCAAAGCAAGAGCCGGGATATAGCGTGACACAACCGCTACTTACGAGAGAGAGAGAGAGAGAGAGAGAGAGAGAGAGAGAGAGAGAGAG
>NW_020222830.1:57415-69167 GCF_003070985.1 Temnothorax curvispinosus
AGGGAGGGAGGGAGGGGGAGGGAGAGGGAGAGGGAGAGGGAGAGGGAAAAGGAGAAGGAGAGGGAGAGGGAGAAGGAGAAGGAGAGGGAGAGGGAGAGGGATTGATTGATTGATTGCTTTATTTTATGCCATAGTCTGGACTTTAGGCAAAATCAAGATTACAAAAAGAAGTAACTTAATACTAAATAACTTAATACTAAAAAAACTTAATACTAAAAATAATAAAAATAAAAAAAAGGAATAGAAAGCACTTAAAAACTAAAGAAAAACTAAAACTAATATAACAAAATAATAAACATAATAGTGGAAAATAACTTGAAGACTAAAGGATGACTAAAACTAATATAACGAAATAACAGAATTGAGTAGAAGTAAGCAGACACTCGAAAACCGACCATGCGTAACAGGCAGGGCAAGACTTAGACTAAACGCGCTCGAGGGAGAAAAGATGGCTGTAAAGCTTGCTCTTGAAAAGACGACGCCGATTTCACTTCGCTGGGAAGCGAGTTCCACAAGTAAACGCCAGCGAGATGAAAGGACTTGTGGTACGCTTCGGTTCTGTGGATAGGAACATAGAAAGATTGAGGTTGCGCCAGACGCGAAGATCGCCTGACTGAGGGGTCAGGATCAGAGAAAATCTCAGAGATGTAGCTAGGGGACAAATTATGATACACCCTGAACATATCTATTCCTAGAAAATAGAGGCGTCGGTGTTTGACGGAGAGCCACCCAAGTTGGTGACGATAAGGCGTGATGTGCTCGTCGCGCTTAAAGTTGAAGATAAATCGGATCGCACAGTTTACAAGACGCTGAAGCTTGGTATTGAGCTCCTCAGTCAAATCGTTGTAGACCAAAGAACAGTAGTCCAAGAGTGGCCAGATAAGAGTAGTCACAAGCTTTATGCGAAGATTAAGTGATAAGGAGTTCTTGTGAAATTTTAATTTGTGCAGAGTGAAGTGTACCCTCTTGGAAATATGAGAGACGTGGCTTACCCAGGATAAGTCGGAGCGCACAATAACCCCTAGGTTACGCGTCTCGGTAACAAATGGGATAGAAGTACCGTTAACTGAAATGAGAGGTAGGTCACTGAGATTCAGCTGCTTAACATGGTTATTGCTTCCAAAAATCAAGACTTTAGACTTCTTGAGATTGAGTGTCAAGCCATTGGTCGCAGCAAATTTCGAAATGACGCCCACATCATAAGCAACGAGCTGCAAGGCAGAATTCAGTTGGCTAAGGAGACTCCTACGGTAGATCTGCGTATCGTCAGCAAATATAATGCGCTCCGTGAACCTGAGGAAGGCACCAATATCGTTTATGAATAACGAGAAAAGAAGAGGGACAGAACCCTGCGGGACCCCCGCGGTGACAGATAGCCAATGAGAGAACACACCCTCAAGGTCAACAACAGCCTGGGTACGTCCTGTGAGATAGGAAAAAATCAACTTGAGGGCAGAATCAGAGAACCCCAACCGCCTGAGTTTGGTTAAAAGTAGAAGGTGACAGACTGTGTCGAAGGCTTTGCTGAAGTCGAAGAGGACGAGGATCAACACTTCGCCAAGATCAACACCTAGCTTAATATCGTGGAATAATCGCAGAAGGGCGGACTGGGTGGAGTAACCCTTGCGGTAGCCAGATTGTCGACAATCAAGAATGCGGTGGGTTTCAATAAAGTCAGTGATCTGGCAATGTAAGATCTTTTCGAACACTTTGGAGAGCTCACATAGGTTGGCTATGGGCCTCGTGTCGGAAGGGGAGGCGGGAGACTTGATTTTAGACAACGGGCGTAATATGGCTCGCTTCCACAGCGACGGGAAGTAGCTGAGGTTCAGGCAACAATTAAAGAATGAGGTGAGGAGATTACCCACATGTGGCAGGGCCAATGCTATGGCATACAATGGTAGGTGATCGCAACCCGAGGCAAGAGAGACGGAAGATGAAGAGACGAAGGAGCATAAATCATCGACGTGTTGCGGCCCCAATCAAAATGTAATAATAAAATAATTATATTATAGTATAAAATAATAATATTAAGAAAGACCGAGAATAACAATAGGGAACGCGACCGCGAAAGCCCGAGAGAATTACGCAACGCCGAATCAGCAAAAGATGAGTTGCGCGATCGGCCCAGATACGATCGAGCAACTCAGCGATATCGAAGGACAAGACGAGGATTGAAAAGGAAGCGACAACAGGAGAGGAGAGGGCAATTGGAGTCTCGAAGCGACGGGCGTTTCACGCGAGTAATCATTGTACGCAAAGTGGATTAATTAAAGTTGTCATTTATTGCAAAGTGTTGTTAATAAATCCCGCCTCCTCCGTGGATAAACGATCCCTGGTGTCCCGCCGTAAAAAGAGGGCACAACAGACGGATATCTGAGAAAAACTGAATGAAGGAGTGTCAGGCACTATGGATGAAATGATGTCGGAAAATTGAGATTGTGTACAAGAGGGAAAGCAATTGGAGATGGAAGCATAATGAGCATTCAGAGTGTCACGAGAAAAGTAATTTAGCGGTGAGGATAAAGGTGATTCAATGAGGCCGAGATTAGTGAGCTCACGCCATAGTTTGGAAGGCTGGGAAATCGCGGATAATCTCGCCATATTGAAGTGCTCTCTGGCCTTCCTCATATCTACTGTAAGATTATTCCTATATAGCCTATAAATATGAAAATCAAGAACACCGCCAGATCTTCTGGCGATATTGTATAGACGGTTGCGGTGCCGAATTCGACGAGCGAGAGCGTCGGTGAGCCAAGGTGCTGAGGGACGATTCACCCGAAAAGTGCGGACGAGAGCATACCTGTCAAGACTAGAAGTAAAATCTTTAGTTATCGTACTTAGAATGCTGTCTAAGTCAGGCTCGCCGAGGCTCATCTGGCCAAAGTCAACCGCGAAGGATGAAGACAACATGGATGTGAGAGTCTCAACAAAACCATGCTCACTGAATTCCCTGTAACTGCGACGAGTCAACGTACGGTCAGCAGGAGAGGGAACAGCAAATGAATACGTGAGCTCAATTAGGTCGTGACCATTGATAAAGGGTGCATCCGATTTTCGAAACGAAGAGACCTTGTCCAAGCTATCCACAATAAAAACGTCCAACCATGAGTCAGAAGAGCTAGTGTGATAAGTCGAATGTGACTCAACAATGTTGAGCGACAATTGGGAGACTATGTCTCTGAGGTGATTGGATTCGTATGACGAGGAAAGGAGATTGCAATTTAGATCGCCAGAGATAATAATATTCTTATAACTATGCATGGTCGAAGTAAGAGCATCTACATACTTACTGAAATTTCTTCCACCCGGTCTACGGTACATCGAGGTGAACAGAAGAGGCTCGCAAGCATCACCACGAATATCGAGTAGAAGAAACTCAGGCTCATTGGAGAAGGACGAAGGCGACGATGCCAACACGCGAGCACGCAGCGAGTCATGGATGAAGCAAGCAACACCTCCTCCCTCCCTGCCCTCCCTGTCCACTCGTAACAGACAGTAGCGTGGGATGCGAACCAAGTCGTCAGAGATATGAGAGTGTAACCAGGTTTCAGAGATCGAGATTATGTGAAAAAAGTTTGACATTAAAAGAGCACGGATCGACTCGATGTGGGCAGGGAGGGAGCAGGCATTGAAGCACGCGATCCGAAGACGACTACGCGAAGCAGGAGGAATCGCAGATGCAGTCGTGAGTCACTGGAGCCTGTCTAGATCAGCCTCGGAGGCGATAGGAATCGGCGGTTGACTACGGTCCCTGCGGACGAAAACACGCCCGCCGCTACTCCACACGTGCCCGAACGACAGCTGCTTCGCCCTGACTCGCGCTTGGCGCAAAAGCTTATAAGTGTGACTCGGGAGTAATTCATTTACGTATATGTTACCAGGACTGGTGGTTGAGAAAGCGTCGCTAATAGGCAGTCGGCGCCTGCCGCGCATGACCTTGATAATATGGTCGCGGACCTCACGCGACTTAAGCGCGACAATGATCGATTTGCGCCGATCCCGAATGTCAGCACGATCGACGGCAGGGGCGGACGCAGACGCAACATCGTGATCCGATGACGCCACACGCGCAGCAACATCGCGAGTCTCTAGAACGTCGGAAGTAAGCTGGGGGATTCCCAGCGCTCTAAAAACACACGCAACAAGCTCACTAGATGACTCGGTGAAAGAGGACGGGATGCCGGAGATTATTAAATCCGACGTTCGAGAGACACGCAACGCAGCAGACGACTCGTTCTCGGTCTCCTCGCTGGCACGAGGGACAAGCTGAGCGGCCTTTAGAGCTTGGACATCGCGCGCCAGAGCGGAGCTCTCCTGCTCGAGCTTGTCAATGCGCTCGGTGTTAAGAACGACGGTGTCCGCGATGAGACTAAGCCTATTCAACTTGTCACTAATCTCCCTATTAGTACGACGCTGTTCATCGACAAAAGCAGAGAGTTTAGCATCGGAATCCTTTAATTGCTCACACAGTTTCTGGAACATGACGCCGATCGAAGCGAGCTCCTGAGATTGCACCCGAGTCTGTACCTGAGTCTGCACCTGAACACATGATGATCCACCCGAGAAATCGAAAGCATGCACGTCAATGGCCGGTGAAGGGGGGAGGGGTCTAGCGTAGCCGATAGAGATTTGCAGCAAGTATCTGCATGTTTCGTTGCAGCGTAGGGTTTGATGCAGCCGGGGTGGAACACTCGCCTGCACACCATGCACTCGAGCACCTGGTTGGCGATCGACTTCTTGCACTTGGCACACGTACTCGATTCCATGCTGCGTGTGAGACAACTCGAAGTCACAATATCGATCGTCGAACGTCGATATCGACTCTTACTCGACGGCACGCTAGGACGGCAGGTGCAGGAAAGAGCAGATCAAGCGGCAGGCGCATGCGCAGAAGAGGACAACATCCTTCATGGAATGATTCTCAGAAATAATAGCGCAATAATGAGAACATTCGTCATGCAAATGCCAGGAATCGGCGATAGCCCGATGCGTGCTAGCAACAGCACGTGACGAGCAACAAAAGACTTGCAAGAACCTGCAACAAAAAAGCCCGAAGGCAGCTTGCGGCAGAAAATATATCCACTTAAGATAGGAGCTACACAACGGACGTGCACACACCGTACTCACAGAGAGAGAGAGAGAGGGAAAGGGAGAGGGAGAGGGAGAGGGAGAGGGAGAGGGAGAGGGAGAGGGAGAGAGAGAGAGAGAGAGAGAGAGAGAGAGAGAGAGAGAGAGAGAGGGAGAGAATGAATGAATGAATTGATCTTTATTAGCCTTCTCGGCTATTTTTTACAACACATAATCTTACAATAATTCCTCTACATGAGGTATAATATATACTTTTAACTTCCGCTTAAATTGTTCGATCCTCTCGCATTGCCTTATATCAAATGGTAGGGCGTTATACATATTTAGACCTTCATGGAATAGACTCTTTTGTCCGCCCCTCGTTCTACGAAACCGCATCACAATATTCTCAGCCTGTCTTGTTTGTCTGTTACTCACATCACCTACTATTTCTATTTTGTTACCTAATTGTCTAGGCATTATTCCTCTTATTATGTTAAAAATAAAAATACATACATTATATAATAATCTCTGTTTTATATTCATAAACTGAAGTGCTTGCAGCATCAGGTCTACCTTGGTACGTCGATCACATTGAAGTATAACCCTCATAGCTCGATTTTGCGCAACTTGTAGCCTATTCAGTAATGTGTCACCCATACCAATTAATAACGTTGCACAATACTCAAAGTGAGGTGCTATGATAGACTTATACACAGTACATCGAGTGTACGCCGATATATCATTTCCTATTCTGTTCAGAAAACTCACTTTTTTCCCTATTTTCTTTAACATATAATCACAGTGATTCTTCCAACGGAGTTTACTATCGATCATTACACCCAGATGTTTCGTTATCTCGACACGCTCAATTATAGTTCCATTCAAACTTTTTACTATTATGTCTGTTTTTATTTCTTTCCTTATACTTCTAACTATCATATATTTGGTCTTATCTGCATTCATTTTTAACATATTCACATTCATCCATTCTTCAAGTATACCGAGCACCATATTTAGTTTTATTTCTATTTCCTCACAACTTTCTCCTGTTACACTTGCGGTCGTGTCATCTGCAAATAATCTAAATATACTTCCCTCCGGACAGACTTTAACTATATCATTTATATACAAAATAAACAATAGAGGTCCTAATACTGATTCCTGTGGCACGCCATATACTGTCTCAATTATTTTAGAACACATATCATTGAATCTAACCTGCTGCTTTCTATTACTTAAATACGATCTTATCCATTCCAGTACCACTCCTCTTATTCCATACTGATATAATTTTTCCACTAATCTTACCCTATCTATTGTCTCAAACGCTCTCCTGAGATCCAGGAATAACACCCCCACCATTTTTTTCTCCTCAATTATCAACTTCCATTCTTCGATAAAACTTTGAATTGCTGTCTCACACGACTGCTGTTTCCTAAATCCCGATTGGTATTCGGTTATTATTTCATTGTCAACTAGAAATTTTTCCAACTGTTTTTTTACAACTAACTCTAATACTTTTTCATATATCGGTAACATATTAATCGGTCTATACTCGCTCGCTTTTTTTGGTTTGTTTACCTTTGGTATCGGTATTATCGTGGATGTTTTCCATCCTTCTGGAAATTTACCTGTCCTAAGCGAATCATTTATTACTCCTACAAACTCATCTTTTATCACATGTAGCACCATTTTCAGTATATCACTACTTATCCCTTCCTCTGTTCCGTTCTTTCGTGGTAGTTCCCTAACAATTTGTTCCAAATCACTTGCACTAATTGGCTCAAAATTTTCCATAATTCCCTTATTCTCAATTACATAAATAGGTCTCCTACCCGTGCCTTCTATCCCCTTATTACTAATAGATTGCACAATGTTGCTAATACTTTTTACATAATATATATTAAATTTATCAGCTATATTGCATTCTTCTATGTCTTCTAATATTTCAAAATCTACATTGTCAATGTTCTCTGAACCCCTTTGCTCACCTTTAATTAATTCTTTTAAAGTTTTCCACATTTTTGTAGGATCACTCCTATTATTATCTATCATATTCTCATAGTATTCTTTCTTTTTTGCCCTGATAAGTTTAACTACTGCATTTCTTTCATTTCTGAAAAATTCCCAGTCCTGTTCTTTACCTGAGTTTATTGCTCTACTGTGAGCCTCATCCCTTCTATCTGCTGCCATTCTAATTTCATCTGAATACCACATTTTCCCTTCCCATATTTTCGGAATCTTAAACTTTTTCTTAGGTGCTACAGTATCCAATACACTTACTATACTATTGACAAATCTCTCCGCCCTTATGCTTATATCTAGCCCTTGACCTTGCTCAGTTCTTTCTTCCATTATTCTAAGAAATTCATCTACATTAAATTTACTATAGTCCCTGCCTCTAAATTCTTTATATTTATTTCTATTTTCATTTATATTAAATTCTACTTTTAGCCATGTATGGTCCGTGATTTTAGGTTTCTCATTCACTTGTACCTTTATTTTTTTATTCGAAAAAATTAAATCTATCATCGTTCGACTATCTTTTGTAACTCTCGTTGGACTATCAACGTATTGCCTCATCCCTAGGTTTTGCATTACCGTTAATAATTTCTTTGTGTAAAATGAATCTACCATTACATCTATATTAAAGTCCCCTATCACTATACAGTCATACTTTATTATTAAATCTTCAACCGTATCTTCCAAAAATCTCACGAAATCGCCATTTGACGCACTCGGCGAATGATACACTACTGCTATCATACCTTTATACAAATTCTCTCTTATTTCTACCACCACGCACCAACAATTTGACACTATCTTTTTCTTATCAACTATTTTAAATTTAATATCATCCCTAACATATAGCAGTACTCCTCCTGTGTTTCTATTTTCAGCATCACATCTAACTATACTATACCCCGGTACATTGACCTCACTATCCTCAATTTCTACAGTCAATCTAGTCTCGGATAACGCTAGAATCACAGGATTCACCCTCTTCATAATCTGATGTTGAATTTCGTCCTTATGCGCCAAGAAGCTTTGTGCATTCGTATACCAGAGTAATTCCGTTTCTCCCTGTGGTTGCTATTTTGCATCTTCCCAGCCGGCTCTTTTTTTCTCTTCCTCCAATACTTTCTTAAAAGTCGGACATTCCGAATCTAGCGCCTCGTGTTCAACATTTATCTTCAAGTTGTACGTCTGATTTTTATAAGTACAGTTTACACACCTCTTCTTTGCCGTCGTACATTCATTTGCCTTATGATTTCCTGCACATTTATAGCATGTTTCTTGTCTCGTGCAATTCTTGGCAATATGGTAATAGCCCCAGCATTTAAAACATCTTCTAACACTAATATAATTAAATATAGGACACTTTCGCCATCCTAAATTTATTTTTCCTCTGTTTATTAGTGAATTATGAGTGCTTTCATCCACTTCAATTATTACGGATCCTTGCTCAGTATCCTTACTTTTTCCTCTTAATATTTTCTTCACTAGGTGCATACAGGATTCTTCGCCAATTCTGTTCTGCTTCTTGATTGTATCTATCAGTTCATCATCCTCCATTTTCATTTCTTCTCCACCAACATTAATTATTTTAATCTTTGGTTTCCTCTTCTGTGGCTCAGAGACTTTGACCTCCTCGCCCATTGCCGCTTGTACCGTCGCCTTTAGCTTATCCTTCTCTTCTTTCGACTCACATCCTAAGATCACTGTCCCTTTACCTCCCTTTCTTAATTTGGTAATTCCTATTTCCATCTTGGTTATATCAATTTTATCTTTAATTGTTTTCTTCGTAATTTCACTCTCTTGTTGTACTTTTGGTTTTATAATCAAGATATTTTCTTCCTTCCTTTCTTTAATCACATCGCTATATTTTCTTGTCCCTCCACCTGACGATCCATATGCTCCTTGCGTCAACATTTTTCTCAATTCTTCTATTTCCTGTTTAATGCCTCCCATCTCCTCACGGACTATTTCTTTTATCATTGACTTGATCTCCTTTTTACATGCTGCCTCATCTTTTAATTCTTTCACTGTTTTTACAAGCCAATCTATTTTTCTATCAGTATCACTCGCGACTGCTACTTTATTCCCGCTGCTCGGCGCCGGACTCATTTTTGCAGGTGCCGTTGCTCTTTCTGCTGCTGCCACTGCTTTATTTATATCAGCTACTTTATCACCATCACCAACAATTAACTTCTCGAATGGGCCAGGACACGACACCAACTCGCGGTTTCTATCATAGATTTTGTGCTTAGAGATGACCGGACAGTCCGGGAAACCGATGATCCTAGACATCGGCTACAGGAAGTCGGACCGGAATACGGTTAGTAGGGACTGAGGGAATAGGCAGGGTCGCCGCCATCGGCGGACACCTAGAAAGCGACCTGGACGTCGTCTTCAGGAAGTCGACCCGGAATTGGCATTAGGGACGTAGGAGAGGCCGTGCGCACGGGTCGGCGCCCTCAAAAGTCTACTTTTCAAAGAGTTGAAAAACCACTATCCGGGAGCCGATTAAGCGCGTCGTAAATAGTGTATTGGCGGCGGAAATTTCCATCGAGAACATCTGGCGCACACCTGGCGAGCCGAAACTCGTAAACAGCTATTGTAACAGCGTAGAATGGAAAATTACCGCGAGGAGAAAGCGGCCGAGACCCCATGGTGGGGGTAAAACTTCGGAGGTAGGGAGCCCAAGAGAGGAATATTCCTCGAGGCAGTCTCTCGTGAGCGCTCGAATGGTAGCTATCTTCTCGCGCGTATGTCCCGGCGTATCGTAGTTAATATCGCGAACGCGTACCGGAATACGATTTGTAAGCCTACCACAGTGTCCGAAACAAACGGGAACGCCCGCTAATAGCGTTACATGACGCCGATACGAAAGGCGTACGGATTTTCGCGTACCTGAATCGTGAAATCGCACTTTGCGAGACGTGCGACCGCCATCTTGCGCGGCATCAGTAATTGTGAACCACCATCATTGTGAAACGATAGTTAACAATAAAAGCAATAATTATTTGCAAAAATATATACAAAAATATCAGTTACTTACCTTCAACTTACCTGAACAAGCGGCTGTCCGGCCATCTTGGTGTTAGCGTTGACCGAGCTTCAAGGTTATCATCGATCCTGCATCAGAGGAGGCCATAGATAAAGGACCCGTGGCGAAAACCTGAAAAGAAACGGCATTAATCGTAGTTATGCGGACAGTTCTCATGCTTACCTAGTTGTCCGGCCATCTTTCAGACGCGGTGATCCTGGACATCGGTGAGCAGCGGTGATCCATGACATCGGCGATGGTGATGAGGCACCCGTTGACGAAACCTGAAAATAAAAGAGAATTAGTTGCGTTGACTTACCTTAATGTTGGGACTTACTCGATCAAGCGGTTGTCCGGCCATCTTGGTTCCACAGATGAGGCAGGTGAATGATCGATAGCGGAGGCAGTAGGCAGAGCAGCACAGAGGAGGCACCCGTGGCGGGAATCTAAAAAGTGAAAGGGTTAAGGAGATATACGTATATATATACCTGATCAAGCGGCTGTCCGGACTATCGATATCTCTGGCTGGCCGATCGAGGTCATACCTAGCGGTATCCAGAGCACAGGCGATGCTGACAAGGCACCCGTGGCGGGATGAAAAAATAAAATTGTTTAAACAAATTGTTCAACTTTTGGTCCGTTTGCATTACGAATACCTACCTTCTCGGTAGTTTAAGGTTAAACCGAGTGACGACCGATGACTTAGAGGACAAAATTGCGTACCCCGTAGCCCGATTACGTTCGGTTACAACCTTTCGTTTGGTACTTACTTTATGACCAAAATCAAATGCGAAAAAAATGAGGCCATTTGCCTATGAACACTTGTTCTCACTCTTTAAGTTGATGACCTTTTTATAACTCGAAAATCAGCCAGCCTTCTATCCTATAGTTTATTTTGTACTGTTAGTTTTTTTAATTTAGTTAATATTTTTTTCATTAACACATTTGTTATAGTGATTGTGCAGTAGAAAATTTGAAAAAATAAATGTTTTTAAAGAGTAAAGATAGTATATATTTTGAAATATATGTATTTTATGTAAACATAACATTTGAATTTATTTGCAGTTTATTTTAGAACATGCCAAAAAACACCGTTTTATAAGCTTTCCAAGAAAGTTAAAAGGCAGAAAGTAAATGTTGAAGTTGTAGAAAAACTCAATTCAACAGATTCTTTAATTGAATTCGATCAATCGCATATTTAGCAAGCACATGTTTCCGTTAAAAAAAGCCAAAGTTCCGTAATACCAGATTTTCTTCATAATCAAAAAGAATCTGAACTTTCTCATTATTCTTAACTTTTTCATCATTCTGAACTTCCTCACCATTCTGAATTTTCTAATAATTCTGATCATTTTGAGTACCTACTCTGGACACTTTGATTTCGATAATAACAATAATTATAGAGATATATTTAACATTAACAGACACACCGGCAAACGAGGCTCATTCAGATGACAACGATGATGATGATAACTCTGAAAATTGCGAGAATAGTGATGAGAACAATGAGAACCAAAAGAACGATGAGGAAAAAAATTTCCCATAAAAATATTTTATAAATTTATAAATTCACATTGTATAACATTTACTGTAATTAATATATAATTAATTATTTTATTGCCACCGTTA
>NW_020222831.1:0-1228 GCF_003070985.1 Temnothorax curvispinosus
TGTGTGTGTGTGTGTGTGGATAAAACAGATCAACGAGCGATCACGCAAACGTATTGTATTTTCAAAGTTTGTTTATTAACATAAACAGAACGCAAAAAATACGTCTGCACACTCATTTTCCAAGAATAACTTTATATAAAAAACGATATATACAGGGAATACCTTTTTCTCTTTCTCTCTTTCGTACTTTACTATACACATTGGGAAATTCCATACAATATATTCTATTTTTAATATTAGTATACAAAAATAACATAAAAAATAAAACGGGAATCTTATAAAAGAAGTAGTCTTATCACGCTTGTGATTTTAGTATTAATTTTATTGCCAAATTGCAGAAAAATTCTATGATATGCTCCATTTTTAACCCTTAAATGCCACCCGGGGTCCAGCGGACCCCAGACCCTTTACAATGATATATTTTCAAATGTTCCCCCCAAAAATGGAGCCCATGCTCCCATTGATGATAGTTGAGTGATTGACCTACCCGGTTGTACACTTAGCAGTACTCAGTTTACTTAATTTTTTATACTATGTTGAAATTGAAAATTTAACAATATAAGCATTTTATTCTTTTTTCTAAGCCTTGAACAACATTGAAAATAATTTTTATAACTAAATATCAAAAAATCAATGAGTAAGGAGACATTTTTCATGCTGGGGTCTTTTAGACCCCATATGTCATTTACGAGATTCTTAAGAGGTGTGACATTTAAGGGTTAATATTAGTACAAAAATAACATAAAGAATAAAACGGGAATCTTATAAAAGAAGTAGTCTTTTCACGCTTCTTATTATTTTAGTATTAATTTTATTGTCAAATTACAGAAATATGTAATTTTAGTGCAAAGCAAGTTTTGTTAAAGACTTTTATCTTCAGCGAGTTATTAACAAACGTTGTTTAAGTGCTTTATCATGAATTTGTATCGTTTAATCGACCTGGATCTCAATTGTGTAAATGTTGATCAAACGATAGCGTGGCATCGACATAAAAATATGACAAAAAGATATTACAGACCTAGTATTTTCAATAGGTCCTTCAACGTTACAGTGGACAGATATTTGTTGCCTTCTTCCGTGATGACGCGATTAATGGTGTCTACAATCACTTTTTGGTTCGTGTCAATCAGTTTAGGTACCGCATCGGAGATCGTCTTGCTCACTACTTCGGATATTTCATTATCGTCGTACAGGCCCGTCGCATGAAACTACAAGCGATAGAAAAGAA
>NW_020222832.1:0-2008 GCF_003070985.1 Temnothorax curvispinosus
AATACAATTCTTTAAAATTCGATTAATTATTTCCCGAAAATTCGTCAAACTTCTGATACCGCTTTCCAAAAAAATCGATAACAAAAAATTATATACTTGATAGCACTCCCCAGGAAATTCAACCCCTACTTTATGTACAATTTTTTGAGATTCGGTCATTCGGAACCGGTTTTTAAAAAGATCGGTAATAAAAAATAGTACACTTTATAGCACTCCCCGGGAAATTCTACCCCTACTTTATGTATAATTTTTTGACATTTAATCAATTATTTCCCAAAAAATTGAAAGAATTAAAAAAACCGATTTCCAAAAAGATCGGTAACAAAAACTGAACACATTATGGCGCTCGCCGTAAAATTCTACCCCTACTTTATATACAATTCTTTCAGATTCGGTCAATTAATTCCCGAAAGATTGAAAAAATTTCGATACCGGTTTCCCAAAGATCGGTAACGAAAAATTATACACTTCATAGCACTTCCCGGAAAATTCTACCCCTGTTTGATCTACAATTCTTTGAAATTCGGTGAATTATTTCCCGAAAAATTAGAAAAATTAGAAAAACCGGTTTCCAAAAAATCGGTAACAAAAAACTATACACATAATGGCACTCCCCGGAAAATTCTACCCCTATTTCATATACTTTTGGTAAAAATTATTTGAAAAAATTTTGATACCGGCTTCCAAAAGATCGGTAACGAAAAATTATACACTTCATAATACTCCTCGGAAAATTCTACCCCTGTTTGATCTATAATTTGTTGAGATTTGATCAATTATTTTTCGAAAAATAGGAAAAATTAAAAAAATCGTTTTCCAGAAAATCGGTAACAAAAAACTATACACATAGTGGCACTCCCCGGAAAATTCTACCCCTATTTCATATACTTTTGGTAAAAATTCGGTTCAGGGGTTTGGGCTGGGCGTTGATGAGTCAGTCAGTCAGTCGGTCAGTCAGAACAATCGTGAAAAAAACATATTTTACCCCTTTTCACCCCCTTAGGGGTGGAATTTCTAAAAATCCTTTCTTACTGGATGCTTACGTCATGAGAGGAATACACCCTCCAAATTTCAAGTCTCTAGGTTCAGGGGTTTGGCCTGGGCGTTGATGAGTCAGTCAGTCAGTCAGTCAGTCAGTCAGTCAGTCAGGACATCTTCCTTTATAGATATAGAAAACCTTTTACTTTTTACAAATATACATATATGTGTATTTATATTCGTATTATATAGAGAATCGCTATAACATTAAATGTAATAATAGTTATAATGTAGAACTATTGTCTCCTATTTTTGAAATTTATTAAATATGTATTTATTGATTAAATACCTATTTATTATATTTAATGTTATTCTTGTAAATTCTCTATGTTAGGTAGATATAAATACACATATATATCGTATATATACATATATATAATATTAACCTGTTTTTTAAATCATGTTTATCTGCAATAATTAAATTATTAATATTAAATCAATTATTTTTAAAATAAAAAATTTACCTGACAATGTGATTATTCCTTATCCACTAATTATTAATTTTCAAATAAGTAATAATTCATGTATTAAAAACACATGAAGAATATAAAACGATGTGAAACTGGAAACTACTGGAACAGATTCGGGTCTGGACTAGTTATTTATTGGTTCAGATTCCTTGACTGCTTGAACAGATCGACTGAGAAAAAGTTTATTATAATGAACCATTTTCCCAAAAATATTACATACATGGATCTAACTTGCATCAAATCTATGAATAATACGTGATTATAATCGATATAATTGTATATATTTATTTTTGTACAGTTATCTTCAAGAAATGACAAGAGATGATACATCTAATATTTGTAAATAGATTTCTGTTAGAGGATCTGATCATGGATTAATATTTTAATACTGTTTCTGTATCGGAATGAATTAAAGTATGGTTTTGTATTTTCATATTGTAATTATTATATTCAAGTCATTAAACTATTCATGTATTTTTATTTTCCCTCCAAATGTTTGC
>NW_020222833.1:0-12337 GCF_003070985.1 Temnothorax curvispinosus
GCAAGAGCATTCGGCTTAAGAGCCGATAAGCTAGCAATGAAGCTATAAGGTAAATGCACCTATTTGCGTCCGAATCTGATTAAAAAGTAATAAAATCAATTAATATCCACACTTATTGATTCATGAAGAATATTTATTTCATTCTATAGACAATATTCTATAATTGCGTCTATTTTAAAATGTGTTTCATTGAAATTAAAAAAATATAACACGGTTTCAACTTTCATAGTGCGCGCCGTGAATGACCATCTGTGTATACGCGTGCTCTGAGGGCAAATTCTTAGTAGATCGGACGGTGAAAGTGACTGTCATTTTTATCGTTGTTGCGGATCCTGAGAAATAATCACGAAGTAAGTCCAAGTGTTTTAAGCAATCCAGCTCCACAAGCTACTCAAAACGTGTGATTTCATCACACGAAAGGTCAGTAAATTATTAATTTCACACAATAGTAGCAAAGCAACGCAACAACATCCTAATGTACATGCGTGCGTCTGGTTGCTTCAAATATTCAAAGTAATTGAATCATCAGTGTATTCATGCTAAAAATTGTCGTGAATGATGCAAAAAATATCACTTTTTCGATGTGCACTGTTTTTTTCTGCGGTACAACTTATAAAGTAACATAAGTTTTATCAGAATAATTCAAGTCCACCATAACCTCTGAAGAGCAGACGCAAATGGGGGCCCTACACATTCTGTTTCTATTTGCGACCGAAAACATTCAATACATATTCGTTTTATCCATGACCATGACGGACGCAAAATAGTGCAGTCAAATCGTTCTACTTAGTTTGCGTCCTGACGCAAAGGGGGCAACGCAATGGACGCAAATACGTTCGAAAACTAATCAGGCGGACGCAACGACGGACAATAATACCTTCGCGTAATTTTAGAATTTTCCGGTGCAATATGTAGCAATTTGTCAAAACAAAAGCTTTTTTCCATAAAGAAATATATATTTTTCAATCAGTAATGATTTTTAATCAAATTGGAATAGATTATACTCGTATATTGGTCTTCTATTCTGCTATAACCCTTACATGGACGCAAATAGGTGCATTTACCTTACGACTCTATGATAGAGGGAAGAAATCACCATAGAAAGCAAGCGAACTATATTAGAAACAATTCAACAACAGGCATTACAGAATTTCCAATTAGGATTGAGAGACGAGATCAAGTTACTTGTCCGAGCTCAGCATTTCGCAACCTTGCAAGAAGCGATTGCCGGAGCAAGCGCCGAAGAAAAAATAAACAGGCCGAATGGAATTCCGCCGCGTCCCAAAAATAATTATGCGTACTCGCCGCAACCGCGCGATAACCGATCGATATTACAATGCCAAAAATGCGGAAAATACGGGCATCACGGAAGGGAATGTCGTACCAGTAGATACGCAAACCGTTTCCCCTTACCGAAACCCGATAGGACACCCCGCGTAAATGCGATAGATAAAGTCTGCAATTATTGTAAGAAGGCAGGACACATGCGCGAAGAATGTTGGCTGTTAAATGGTCGACCAAATAAAGAAAGAACAAACCACAACAAACCTAATAATCCGAGAGAACAAAATAAAAATTTTCACCCAAAAACGAATGGCCCGAGGAAAAAAGACAGTAATTTAGCCGCAAATAGCGATGAGGAAGACAAAGAGGACACAAAGCAGCGCCGGCGTTAGAGTATCAGGTGTCACACATGACGAACAAGCCGCGGAAGCATGCAGGGCTGGACTTAATCACTCTGCCCATGCGAGAAGCGAAGCGCGAAAAAATAAATTTACTGTTCGATACCGGAGCGGCCGTATCAATAATAAAAGTAAAACATTTGAAAGGCGAAACAATGATAGAAGAGGATAAAATGGCCCTTACAGGAGTAACAGGTCATAAAGCCCATACTATTGGAAAATTTACGGCGGCTATCGACTTGAGAGACAGAAAAATCAAGCACACGATATACGTCGTCAAAGACGAATTCCCGATTGAATACGACGGGATATTAGGAGTTGATTTTATAAAAAAGCATCAAGCATCGTATAGTTACGAATCGAACTCAATAAGAATAGGGAATAGTACATTAAAATTGTACCCGTATAAGAAGATGATTCTGAAACGGCGAAACGAGACAATAGTACAAATTGCGACCGATAAAAATTCACTAGGAATAATACAGGCAGAAGAAACAATGCCAGGAGTATTCATAGGAAATTGCCTAGTGAAAATTGCCAGAAAATTTTCTATGTCCGGCAAGCATACTAAATACGACTGAGAAGACAGTCGAAATGCTAATGCCGCAAGTAACATTAGAGGAGTTAGAGCAAGAAGAAGCAGAAGAGATAGAAGTAAACCAAGTAAACAAAGCAGAAGAAACAATGCCGCGTAGCGAAAAAGTCGAAAAATTGATACGCAACACTTAAACGAAAAGAAAAGAAAGCCATTATGGAAATTTGCAGAGATTATATTAGCGATGTATTGCATTTGGAAGGAGAACCACTGACATGCACTGATATCATCGCGCATAAGATTACCACAAAGGCGGGCAGCGTACCGGTCAACGTCCGACCGTACCGCTTGCCAGAAAAGCACAAGGAAGAAGTGAATAGACAAGTGAAAAAGATGTTGAAAAACGGAATTATTAGACCTACCACGAGCCCGTGGAATGCTCCGTTGCTAGTAGTACCAAAGAAAAGAGACGCATCAGGAAAATTAAAACTGAGAGTGGTAATAGATTTTCGGTTTGTAAACGATCTAACGGAGGGAGATTCCTTCCCATTGCCAAACACAACCGATATCCTAGATCAACTGGGAAACGCAAAATATTTTACCACGCTAGACCTCGCCTCGGGATATCATCAAATCCCGATGGAAGAAGAAGATAAAGAAAAAACAGCGTTCTCTACACAATACGGACATTACGAGCATAATCGAATGCCATTTGGACTGAAAAATGCCCCAGCGACATTTCAACGAGCAATAATAGCCGTTTTAGCAGGACTAGTAGGATTACAATGCTTAGTCTATCTAGACGATATAATGGTATACGGAGCAAGTTTACAAGAGCACAATAAAAGATTAATAGAAGTGCTAAAAAGACTGAGAAAATATAATTTGAAATTACAGCCCGATAAATGCGAATTCTTTCGGAAAGAAGTGACGTATCTCGGACATGTAATAACAGAAAACGGAATCTCGCCATATCCTTCAAAATTAGAAGCGGTAAAAAGCTTCCCGAGACCAACAAAGGTAAAGGACATCCAGGCTTTCGTAGGATTAGCCGGATATTATCGAAGATTCATTAAAGACTTCTTAGCAATCGCCAAGCCACTCACAAAAATGACCAGAAAAGATACCAAATTCGAGTGGACGGCAGAACAACAAAACGCATTTGCAATACTCAAAGAAAAATTAACTACAGCACCGGTATTAAAATACCCGGACTTCTCCCAAGAATTCGTAGTGACGACCGATGCGTCAGATTACGCAATCGGAGCCATACTGTCACAGGGAAAGATAGGTTGTGACCAGACGTCACTCTCTGTGTACGTGGATCACACGAAATTTCAACTTTTCAGCCAGATTTGCCTATCAAACGGTCGCCACTCGGTTTTACCTCTTTCTACCGAGAAGGTAAGTATCGAAATTACGATCCGACGTTGAAACAATACTTCATTAATTCTCTTTTACTTTCAGGTTCTCGCCGCTGGATGGATCGTCGCCCCGACGCTGCCTCTCCTGCTGGATCACCGCTGGATAACGTGGGAACAATCACCGACGGAACAGGTAAGTAGAAAATGGGTATGTTTAACTAATCGATCGATTTCTATTTCAGCTTCTCGCTCCGGATGGATCTCAACTGCCGCTGACTGTCCCAGATCCTCGCCTTATCGCATACTGGAACGCCGCTGGACAACGATGGATCGATGCCGTAGGACAAGGTAAGTAGCAGGTAAGTAATTCAAATTAACTTGACACTGCGTATATTAACAAACGATTGATTTATTTCAGATCGTCGTAGTTGATTACAAGGATTGTCGCGCCGTATGCGTTTCACGCTGACACTTGAGTCGAACGTCGTTACAAAATGGTAAGTATTTACCGCTCGCAATATTAATACGAGTTATGTTTAACGCGAATGTACGCGGGAGTGCTTGGTTGTAATATATCGCTGCGCTAAACTACGCGCTAAGTCCGTATTGTGAGCGAATCTTAAGTACGAGTTACCGCGACCACGATATCCGAGCGACTGCCTCGAGTTGCCGTGCTCTCGCGGCGTCCCCCACTTCGGAACCGTTGTTCCCACCATCGGTCCCTACTACGTCGCGGTACTTTTCCACGCCGGGCAGTACCAGCTTTCTCTTTTCTTTCTACATTTTTTTGGTGTTTGTGCGCTCGCTGTCACGCGTGGTTCGCGTGCCGGGCTTCTCGAAGGTTCGCCCCGACTGTCAACCTTACACGGACCCCTCGCGCCTCTACTCGCGCTCGAATGGCGCGCCGCTCCGCCATGTTTGTATCGCGCCGCCATCCGGGTGCCGCGGTACGCCCCCGCGGGTCTTCGACGCACCTCCTGTCGCTATCCCGGGTCGCGCCGACTTCCTCCCTCGGTTCGTCCTTATGGGTCGTCTCGGACCCCGGACCCCTGGTTCCGCCGTCTGTGGACCGCGCTGCCGGGGTATATTTCCGGTCACCCTGTTCGACCTTGTTGGCGCCCCTGGTGACGCCCCGCTTGTTGTCCCCCGCCGGAGACTCGTGGTTCGTCGCTTTCGGGGGACATCGCGTGTCTGGGGTACTTCGGCACCTGGCTGTCGGGGTGCGCCTCCGCCTACGTAGATGGGCCTTGAGGGTGCTTCTAAGCGTGGCCCGCCCCTCCGTTTCCTCGGGCTCGGGCTCGCGTGCCCCGATTTCCGGGGGACCCTCGGTGTCCCCTCTATCTCGACGCCTATCGGTCCTATCGCAACGCGTGTCGGGTGGTTGATCTCGGGGGTTTCCCCCTGGTCGACTCCGACGGTCACCCTTTGGCTGGGAGTGCGTTGCCCCTATTCTCGGGTGACACTGCGTGTCCCCGCTATCTCTTCACCCCGTGAGTGTATCGCGACGCGGATCGAGTCGGAGGCCGGGGTTTACGCCCCCCCCCCCCCCCCCCCCCGAGCTCTACTTTTCTCGCGCAGTCTCGCCTGGCTCGTACGCCGGGGTCATGCTGACCCCGGTACTCTTTATCGTCGCGCTTCAATCGTCTGAGTGGAACGCTAGCCATATGGGCTCTTCGGACCCGCCTGTCTGGCATCTTATGCTATGGCTCCCGGATGTTTGTTGCTCCCGCGGTCTTTGATGTCTCCGGCTCCGTGGCTTAGCGAACGGTTGCAAGGTCAAGATCAACCCGTGGCGGATGCGAGCAGAGTACTATCAAAAGCCGAGCAAAATTATAATACTACTGAGAAAGAATTGCTAGCGATTTGCTGAGAATTGTTAGCGATAGTATGGGCGGTGAAACACTTCCGACCATACGTTTATGGAACAAAATTTACCATAGTGACAGACCATAAATCATTGGTTTAGCTATTTAACGTAAAGGACCCCGGATCACGATTAATTCGATGGAGGTTGAAATTAGAGGAATACGATTACACTATCGTACACAAGGCCGGTCAAGAGAATAGAAACGCTGATGCGCTGAGTCGACATGTGCCGACAGATATCAACAAGATAGAAAAGGAAGAGAATAACGAACAGGAGAGCGAAAGAAAATACACAGAAGAAGAGAAGCAACGTATATTATATGAATACCATGATGCCCCTGTAGGAGGACGTCAAGGTGTGGAACGCACCATAAACCGAATAAGGTTGACGCATAATTGGAGAGGATTAACTCGAGACGTCGAAGAGTACATTAATAAATGCGAACTATGTCAGAAGAACAAGTTATCGCAAAAAAATAAAGCATCCTTAGTAATCACAGACACCGCGGACAAACTGTTCAAAAAATGTGCCCTAAATATAGTAGGACCACTGACGGTGACCGAAAAGGGAAATAAATATAGCCTCACGTTTCAGGACAATTTATCGAAATTCAGTAAAGCGATACCCGTACCTAATCAAGAAGCGAATACGATCGCGAAAGAATTTGTCACAAAGATTATCTTTGAATACGGGATCCCCGACAAAATACTGACGGATAGAGGAACGAATTTTCTAAGCAAAATATTCAAAAGCACTTGCAAATTACTAAAGATAGAAAAAATTCAAACAACGGCCTACCATCCCGAGAGTAATGGAGCATTGGAACGCTCGTATAGAACATTAGCGGATTACTTGCGACATTATATTAACGCGGACCAGACAGACTGGGACGAATGGACGCCATACGTAATAGTCCGGGAGCCAGCTGCCATTTTAAGTAAATTATTTTAAGAAATCTGAGATTTTCGGCTAGTGTTCAATTCGGTGTGCTAATAAACGAAGTGAACGTCAGCTTTCATGGTAGCGGTGGGTGTTGCCGCGGCAGCCACCCACACACGTATAATTATAATAAAAATAAACCGACATGTCGCGACATAAAGAAAGCTGAGACTTTGTTTGTACGTTTATTATGACCTAAATAAATGGAAAATAATTGTCAACTGACTTCATGGTGGGGGGTTGTACGTCAGCTTCTCGCCCAAACATGCGAAAAATATGCGCTGAGTAAACTTATACTAAGAAAGCTGAAATTTGGGTAAGTTATAGTCAACTTTAACAGTTTCACGAAAATAAATGTCCGCTGAGTTTTTCGCGGTGAAAAAGTGCTGAGCTGACGACTGAAAAATACGGCGCATCGCTATGCGCGCGGGCGCGTGGCATCCTTCACTGCATCAGCTGAGCACTTTTTCACTGCGAAAACCTCAGCAGACAATTATTTTCGTGTAACTGTTACAGATAACTATAAGTTTACAAAGTTTTAGCTTTCTTGGTTTCAGATAACTTGATTATTATTAATAAAACGGTGCGTATATGCGCGCGGGCGCGTTGCGCCTATCTTACGGCATCAGCTGCTTCTCTCTCACGCTAAATTATGCTATTGATTATATTGTTACGCTCGTCGAGTAAGCTCGCCGCCGTAACACTATCGCGCACTCCACACTCGCGCACGTATTTCGCAGAACTCGCGAAAGGAAAGAGAACTCAAAAGAACTTAAGAAATACGTTTATTCCAAGCTCGTAAAACAGAACGCGTGCGGATTCCAAAAATCCGCCAGACAGAAAATCAATAAATCCATCAACAAACTCCCGTTGTCAAGGAGCGCGCTTCACAGCTTTCCGCGACTCTCTACTCAGTGTCCAGCACGGGCGTAACAATATTCAAATATGTAATTATATATAACGCATTTATTGACAAAAATAATTTTTAATTTACGTTTTTTTTTTTAATACATATGAGGTATGAGACATTTACTCTTCAGTCTTTCTCATCATCGCCCTCAAACTCTTGCTCGCTTTCGTGGTCGCTGGTAATCCATATCGATCATCGGCGTCCGATCCTCATCATCTGTAACCAAATATAATAAATAATATATTATTACATAAAAAATAATCATAAAAAAGCATAAATAAGCATAAATAAGCATAAAAAAGTTCTTTAATTTAGTTTTATAATTTTAATACATATATAATATAATAATATAGCAAAATTTTGAAATTAATTAAAATATTATTTATAAAGTGTTCACGTTATAATAAAAAATTGTTTTAATTGTTTCTAAACTGTATTTTTATATTAAAAACAAAACTAATCTAAAAATTACACTTGAATAAAGAAATAGTGAAGTATAATTCTAACCTGCAATTCTGGTCACCGACCGAGGCGACTCTGTTTTCAGACAGTTGCATGCGCAAAGTGCAATAGAGCAGAGAGAAAAGAAGGCAAGCAGAGCAGAGGAAACAGGAGGAAGATTTTCGAATATCTGTTGCGGCGACAATTCAGAGGTTAGGAGAGGCCCGTAGAATGCAGAAGTGACAAAGGAAATAAAAATCGGGTGTTTAGGTACACGACTGAACATCGCATCACTTTAACGTATAGAAGTTTTAGTAGATCTGTTCAGTAGGTGATGTTCCACGTTATAAGCTTTAAGTAGCTTTCGTGTATCAGACTCCCGATTACGCGTGCACGTGCGTGGCTCGTGATCACAATCACGGATTTGCATGCCTGCACGGTCCCAAGTCTTCACGCCTCTCGCACATAAGAAATAAGCAAGAAGACGGAGAGCACCGAAAGGCAGGAAAAGGAGCGGATGGAGGAGAAGAAGGAGGAGAGCAAAGGGAGCAAAAATAGTGAGGAAAAGTACCAGAAAGAAAATAAAGACACGTTTAAAGGAGGTAAGAACACAGAGAATAGATACGCGAGGACAGCAGAACTGTCAGAAACAAGAAACAGAGCAGGAAGCCAAGAGTCGATTGCAAACAACATAAAGAAAAGGAGAAGAGAGCAGGAGAGTGAAGAAATCAAAAAGGCCGAGAAAGAAATTATAGACAAGTTTGATAAGGAGAGAAGAGATAAGTAGATCACCACCAAACAAAGTAAAAAAAGAGGAAGAGGAAAAGGAAAGCATAAAGACATGAAAAATACTGAAGGAAATACTGACAAAATTGGAGGATCAAGAGAAAGAAAAAAAGAAAGATAAGGAGGAACTGATGAAAGAGATACAAGACCTGAGAGAAGAATACAGAAAAAGCGAAATAATATGGGAAAAGCTGAAAACTGGTATAGAAAAGAGAGTAAAACAGCTGGAGGAGAGAATGGAGGAGGCGGAGAAGAAAAGAGAGGGAGAGAGGGAATACAATGAGCTGTTAAAGAAAATAAAGGAAATAGAAAGAAAAAATAAAGTAGAAGAAAGGAAAAAAAGAAGAAATAATATAATAATAAAAGGAGCGGAAATAGAAGACAGAGGCAAGAGAAGAGAGAAGATTGGAAAGTTGCTAAAAGAAATCACCAAAAAAGAGGTAGAAGTAGACGAGGTACAAATAATCGGCAGACGAGAGAATAAAATGACACTAGTAAGGATGAATAGGTAGGAGGACAAGAGAGAGGTAATGATAAACAGAAAGAAGATGGGGATAGAGAAAAAGATATACATAGATGATGACATGACAGTAACGGAGAGAAAAATTCAAGGACAATTATGGAGTATAGTGAAGGAGGAGAGGGAGAAAAGGAAAAGAGCAACATTAGGATACCAAAAAATATGGATAGACGGCCACAAAAAGAAATGGAACGAAAGCGAAGAAAAACTGGAAGATGGAAAAAGATTTCAAAGAGAACAAGAAGGAATAGAGACTGGAAGAAAATGAGAAAATGAGAAGGAGACTGTACGAAAGAGAAGAGGAGGAAAGAGGAGAAGAACGGAAGGAAAGAAGAAGCGGATAGCAGAAGGGCAAAGGAGAATGACAGTAGGCTTCTGGAACATAGCGGGACTAAAAGGGAAAAATGAAAGGTTTTGGAAGGTATAAGAGTGGGACGTAATAACACTTCTAGAAACATGGGTGGAAGAAAAAAAGTGAAGCAAAGTAAAAAAAATAATGCCAGAAAGATATGTATGGAAATGCCAACCAGCGACAAGAGAAAAGAAAAGAGGAAGAGCAAAAGGAGGGATAATTACCGGAGTAAGAAAAGGGCTTGAAGTAGAAGGAAGAATAGAGAGAGAAGAGGAAGGAGTAGTGGAAAGAATTGTAAGAACAAAAGAGGGCGAATGGAAGATTATTAGTGTATACGTAAATAATGACATTGACAAATAAATAAGAGTAATAAAAGAATATACGAACGAAGGAGGCATAGGAGAGCGAATAATAATAGGAGGCGACTTTAATGCAAGAACAGGGAAAAAAGGAATTATGGACATCTTTGAAGAAAAAAAAATCAAAAGACAAAGAAATAAACGCAGAAGGAAAAAAGCTGATAGAATTTCTGGAAGAAGAAGGGCTAGGAATACTAAACGGAACTAAGGGAGATAAAAAAGGAGAGTTCACCTTTACCGGAGGGAGAGGAGAGACAGTAATAGACTATATAATAGGAAATCAGGAGCTATGGGAAAGAACAGAAGAGGTAAGAATTGGAGAGCAGATAGAATCGGACCACCAATATGTAGTACTAGAAATAGCGGAGCAGGAAATAGAAGAAAGAAAAAGAGAGGAGAAGAAAGTGAAAAAAGTAATGAACTAGTCTAAAGAAGCCGTAGAAAGATATAGAGAAAAGATCGAAGAAAAAACCATAGATGGAGTGAACCCGGAGGAGCTCATGGAAGAAATAAAAAATGCAGTAACACGGGCGGTAAGCTGGAAAGAAATTAGAATAGACAATAAAGCAAAGAGAAAAAATAAATAGTGGGACGGACAGTGTGCGGAACTAAGGAGAGAAGCAAAAGAGAGGCTAAGAAAGTGGAAAAAAGGGGAAAAAGAAAAAGCAGAATATTGTTGCGCTGCGCTTCGCTATCGCACAATCACTCGCGTTCGCGCCGCGCACTCCCGGACTCGTGTAATAAAAAAGGGTAAACACTTTATTACAAAAGGAACTCAAGTTTATTAAGAATTCTGTACAAGCGTTTCAGGTGGAGAATACGTTCGAACGATCGGAGTCTCCCTGTAGATCTGACAGTCGTCGTGAAAATCAATACATCAACAACAACCGGTCGTTAAGGACCGCGCTTCGACTTGAAGCTATTCGAGCGAAGTTTGGGCTCCTCGTGAGCGAAGTTCCGCGCGCAACGGGTGTCTTAACACGGGCGCAACAATATATGAAGAAGAGAAAAGAATACAGGGAAATGATAAAAGAAAAAAAGAGAAGGAAAAAGAACGAATTATAAAAGAAACAAGAAACGCAAAAAATGAAAAAGAGGTATGAAGATTCATAAATAGAGAAAGGAAACATAGAAAGGAAGTGAATGAAGAAATAAGCGAGGAACAATGGAACGAGCATTTTAAGAAGTTACTAGGAGGTGTAAGAACGAACCAGGAGACGGCAAAGGAAAAACAAGAAACAGGAGATAGTTGCGAAGATCAGGAAGGAATAAGAAGAGAGGAGGTGGAAGAAGTAATAAAGGAGATGAAAAATAAAAAAGCAGCAGGAGCGGATGGAATACCAAACGAGGTATGGACAAACGGAGGAAGCAGATTAAAGGAAGCAATATGGAAGATATGTGACATAACATGGAGAAAAGGGGAAATGATAGAAGACTGGAATGAAGGAATAATTGTACCCATAGTAAAGAAAGGGGAAGGAAAAGAAGCAGGAGACTACAGAGGTGTAACACTGATGAACACGAGCTACAAAATATACGCAGCTATTTTAGCAAAACGACTAGAGAAGGAGATAGAAGAGAAGAACCTAATACCGGAGACGCAAACAGGATTCAGGAAAGGAAAAGGAACGATAGAAAATATATACACATTAAACTATGTAATAGGAAGAGCGATTAGCAAAGAAAGAGGGAAGTTAGTGGCAACATTTATAGATCTGAAGGCAGCATTTGACTCAGTTGATAGGGAAATATTATGGAAGGTAATGGAGAAGAATGGAATAAGCAAAAGACTGAGAGCTAGAATCAAAGAGCTGTATAAAGAAACAAAAAGCGTGATTAGATGTAATGGAAAAAAAGGACCGTGCTTTTGGACAGTAAACGGAGTAAGGCAGGGATGCCCTCTGAGTGCGCTACTATTTATATTGCTGCTGGCGGACTTGGAGGAGTAAATGAGTAATGAGAAAAGGGCAGGAGGGAGGGGTAGTTATAGAAGATACAAAAATATGGACGCTTGCATACGCGGATGACATAGTGGCAATTGCAGAGAGAGAAGAGGAAATGAAACAAATGATAAGGAGGTTAGAAAGATACTTCGACAAAAGGAAACTAACAGTGAATGTTGGGAAAACAAAAGTCATGAGATTTAGAAAAGGAGGAGGTAGAGCCAAAGAAGTTGAATGGAAGTGGAAAGGAGAACAAATAGAAGAGGTAAAAGAATTTTGCTACCTAGGATACATATTTCAAAGAAACGGAGGACAAGTATCACACATAAAAGAGAAAGTAAGAAAAGCCACAGTTGCAATGAGGCAAGTATGGGGTATAGGAAAAAGAATTTTTGGAGGAGACTGGAAAAGAAGAATGAAACTCTTTGACTCGCTGGTGGCAAGTGTGGCGATGTATGGAGCAGAAGTATGGGGATGGAAGGAAAGAAAGAATATAGAGAGGATACAAGAGCGGTTTATAAGATGGACGTTAGCATTAGACTGGTGCACGCCGGGTTATATGATAAGAGAAGAGACTAAAAGAATTAAGATGTGATAAAGATATGCTCTCGATAATCTCTGTCTGTCTAAACGGGCTGG
>NW_020222834.1:0-2581 GCF_003070985.1 Temnothorax curvispinosus
ACAAAACAAAGATGCTACACCGAAGAGGGTCGACATAGTACGATCACACGGCGACAAGAAGATATACAAAGATGTGAAGATTTTAAATAAAGACGTAACGGCAGTAATCGATTCTGGTAGTGATTTGCACTTAATGCGATCGAGCTTTTATGTACTAATCGGTGCTCCACAGATCCGGCCCGTAACAATGAAATTCAACGGCATGGGTATCACGGATTGCAGCACATTAGGCAGATTTACGGCGGATGTGACAATAGACGGTCTCACCCTTACGTTGGACATCGATGTAGTGCCTGATTACTTCACGACGTACGATTTTCTCTTAGGTGGCGAATTATTCGATTTCGCAGAAATCCATATACGAAAACAGAAGGCAACGTTGACGGAATTCGACAACGAAGAATCGAAGACCTCCACAGACGTGACGAAAGAAGAAACGGCGTGGTCAGAAGTTTTATGTGTCAACATTCAAGATGAAGAAGATGAAAAAGCGAAAGACGAGATTAACCTCAACCACATAGAAGATGTCCAGGTGAAGGAACGCGTGCGGGAGATGGTGCAAAATTATTGTCCCGAGAAGACAAAAGATAGTGGCGTGAAAATGCACCTGATACTTAAAGACGAGGTGCCCGTTCATCAGAACCCGCGAAGGTTATCAGCGGAACAACGAAGCATGGTGAATGAAATTGTTGATAAATGGATCAGCAAGGGGATAGCCCGTCCCAGTCGTTCGGAATACGCTAGTCCCATCGTGCTAGTAAAAAAGAAGAATGGAGAGCCAAGATTATGTGTCGATTACCGGCGTTTGAATCGGAAGATAGTACGAGATAGGTATCCATTACCATTGGTGGAAGATCAGCTGGACAGACTGGCAAGAGCTAAAGTATTCTGCACTCTGGATTTGAAGGATGGCTTCTTCCACGTGCCGATAGATGAGCCGAGTATTCATTATACATCCTTCGTTACGCCGGACGGACAGTTTGAGTTCCTGATGGTACCTTTCGGATTGAGTAATTCTCCAGCGGTGTTCCAGCGGCATATTAAAGCGGTGTTTCAGGAATTGATAACCAAGGGTACAGTGCTAACCTACCTAGACGATCTGATTATCCCAGCCGAAGGAGAGCAGGATGGTCTGCAGAAATTAGAAGAAGTTCTCAACACGGCACGCGATTACGGTTTAAGAATAAACTGGAGTAAGTGTAGTCTGATGACAACCCGAGTCGAATATTTAGGGCACATCGTAGAAGCAGGAACAGTCAAACCATCGGAGAAGAAAGTGTCAGCGGTGGCACGATTTCCTGAACCTACCTCGACGAAAGCAGTGCAAAGCTTCCTAGGGCTGACGGGGTATTTTCGCAAGTTTATCCCGCAATACGCACTCATGGCCCGACCTTTGTCACAGTTATTAAAGATGGAGACGAAATTTATCTTCGCAGACGATCAAAGGAAAGCATTCAATCAATTGAAAACGGCGTTAACAACAAATCCTGTGCTGAAGTTGTATAAGGTAGGCGCCACTACCGAACTTCACACTGATGCGTCCCGACTTGGTCTGGGAGCCATTTTGTTGCAGAGAGACGGTGAGGACAATCAGTTACACCCCGTGTATTACGCAAGTTGGAAAACCATAGGAGCCGAAGAAAAATATAGTAGCTTTGAATTGGAAGTGCTTGCGATAATCAAAGCTTTACGCAAATTTCGAGTGTATCTGTTGGGTATACCTTTCCGAATCATTACGGATTGCAAGGCGTTTGTGCAAACGATGTCTAAGAAAAATGCGTGTCCAAGAGTGGCGCATTGGGCTTTAGAACTGGAAGAATTCAACTATTCTGTAGAACATCGTTCAGGTACTCTAATGCGACATGCCGACGCACTCAGTCGCAACCCTGTTGAGTGTCTTATTCTCCGAGAAGCTGAAGAAGCACTGACGGCGCAAGTTAAACACGCACAAACGGAGGATCCTGACATACAGCGAATTATGAAGTCTATGAGAAGTCAAGGCGATCAAGAGTTTGTATTACTAGACGAAATACTCTACAAGCGAAACGAAGGCGATCTTTTATTAGTTGTACCCAAATCCATGCAGACGGAGGTAATTCTACAAGTACATGAGCGGAGTCATTTTGGTTGGCGAAACACGGAATATCAGATACGGGCAGAGTATTGGTTTCCGGATTTACGTGCGAAGGTACAACAGACTGTCAGTAACTGTATCCGTTGTCTGTTAGCGGAGAGGAAACAAGGCAGAGCTGAGGGTTTTCTACGACCTCTACCCAAGGAAGACAAACCACTGGAGACTTATCATTTGGATCACTTGGGACCAATCCCATCGACCAAGAAGGGTTACGGCCATATCCTGGTGGTGATAGATGCATTCACCAAGTTCGTCTGGCTATACCCGACCAAATCGACGACAACTGACGAGGTGATCACCCGACTAAGCAAGCAAGCGGTTATTTTTGAAAATCCCCGACGGATTATTACGGACCGAGGAACAGCATTTAGTTCACGTGCTTTCCGTGAATATTGCGAAGCAGAAGATATAGAGCACGTAATGATAACTACCGGTGTACCACGTGCT
>NW_020222835.1:0-21592 GCF_003070985.1 Temnothorax curvispinosus
ATCTCGTTGTAACGATCCTACAATATGATAATTTGTATACATATAAATTAATTATACAGAGATTAAATAAATGTAGTTAAGTTAAAAGTTATGCAAGTTAAATAGTGATAAATTTAATAATATGAACAAACGTAAATTACTTATTACAATTCGTATTTAAAAATATTGACAGTGAATATCTAAATATATATATTGATCACGTTTAATCACATGCTTTGTATAATGCGTTTTCCATGTTTCTAAGATGCGTTTTTACTGTGTAGTTGTACATGGGTCAAGAATCGTCACGTATGTCCACCTCTTACGATCTGTTGGCTCGAGAAAGCTGGGAAGAATCGGAGGGATCCGACAACGAGATCAGCGGGCCGTTGTTGGACAGCAGATCGTTGGCCACGCACTTTACTTCGAGCCTGTTTCTGGATCGGGACCGAAAGACACCGACTAAACGAACATTCAAGTGTTCCCACTGTAGCGAAGTGTTTGATTGCCCGAAAGAACGTAGAGTTCACAGCACAACGGTACACAAGGATGCGATGCCCAGTAGCAGTAGAGACCAGCTGGATCAGCCGGAGGTGAAGGACATCAAGTTGCTGGACAGTCGCATGAACATGTTCGACGACATATTCATGCCGAGTATACACATGCAGCAACACATGTATCATCATCAGCAGCCGCTCCTGCACCAACTACAGCCACCGTCGCAGCCTGGATCGGACGGCCTGACGAAGGCCGAGGCCGACCAGAAGATCGGCGAGAATCTGGTGATACCGTCGAACATCGAGGTGATCTGCACAATATGCAATCAGCGATTCAACAGCGAGAAGTCCCTGCAGGCGCATCACCGGCGCATGCACATCGCCGACGTGAACAAACGCATACGCGAGACCGCCAAGTGCCAGATATGCAACGAGGAATTCCCGTCGGTGTTCCTGTACAACGCTCATCTGAAGATACACCCGTTAGAGTGCGGACAGTGCGGCAAGTATTTTTATCGCAAGCAAAACTTTAAGCTCCACATGAAACGTCACTTGGGCATCAAGCCGTTCCCGTGTACCGTGTGCGACAAGGCGTTCCTCACCAAGCAGAAGCTGGAGGAGCACACCAACGGCCACACCGGCAACGCGCCCGTCAGGTGTAGTCTGTGTAACGAGACCTTCCGCAGATACTCGAATCTGACCCAGCACAAAAACAGGCATCACCTCAACATCAAGAAGAAGCTCAAGGACTACATATGCCACTGCGGCGAGGTGTTCCACACGAAGAAGAAGCTCGCCTGGCACAAGGAGACGCACGACGAGAAGCCTAAGGCGTGCACGTACTGCAACGAGCGATTTATCCACATGGCCAGTCTGACGCGTCACATGCGTCGCGCCCACAATCGCCGATTCGTTCCCGACGCTCAGCGCGAGAGCGAGAACGTCGAGTGTCCGATCTGCAAGTGCATCTACCTGCGATCGTCCCTGGCGGTGCATATGCGCGTGCACAACGGCGAGCGGCCGTACGAATGTCAGGTCTGCTCCAAGGCGTTCAGCACCAAGTGGAACCTGCAGCTGCACAAGTGGACTCACGCGGCGCGCAGCACCAAACCGTTCAAGTGCAACCAGTGCAGCGCGGCGTTCTACCGTCACAGCGATTACACGGCCCACATGAATTCCCATCGGAATGTACGGCCGTACACGTGCAACTACTGCGGCGCGCAGTTCATCCGCAAGTACAACTGCCTGCGGCACGTGAAGGAACACGAGGAGAACAAGGCGTACACGTGCGACGTGTGCAACAAGACCTTCCACCGCTCGTACTATCTCAAGGAGCATCTGCGGGTGCATTCGGGCGCGCGTCCGTACACGTGTCACATCTGCGGCAAGTCCAGCGGCACGAAGTCCAATCACAACAAGCACGTGCGAATTCATCACGCGCGCGAGCCTGTAAATACCGAAAATTGAATGAGGATCGCCAGATCGTCTGCCCGCTACATTGATTTTGGCGCTTTCGTGGTCACAATCGGGACGAGTCGGACGACTCAGCGCGGCCGCCCGCGCTGTACTTATAGCGAGATTAGTGCGTACAGTTCTCAGAAAAACTGGAACTATACTTTTACACTTTGATCGGGTATTGATGTAATATCTTGACGAGTTTCAAGTCTCCATGCTGTGGACGCTCCTCAGCGTACCTGTGGCACGTTCGAAGCTGAGCTCGTCGAAGTTGTAATCACGGTGTTAATCCTAGTTTTGAACCGGTTTTCGAACTGGCTTGGTTCAGCCTGAATTCTACGCGGCACAGTCCTGCTGACTGGTTAGCAATTCGCTGTCCTCTTCTAAATTATAGCTACAATTACCGTCGGTACTACGAAATTTAGTTAAGATTATTTAGCGCCGATCGACGTACGGAAAACGGCAGTCGATGTTTCATTGTACTCGATCGGAGACACCGTATCGCGTTCACGCGATGCGGAAGGAGATATTTAACGAATATGTACGGCTGTACGCGTATACGCGCCGATGACAATGAAGACAATTAAGTCACCGTAACGGTATTCGAGTGCTGAGTCTAAAGCACTGGGTCTACTGTTAAGGGTTTTTATTCGATTTCGTATATATACGAGTGTATACTACGTTATACATGCCGTACATTTTTAATATTATTATACTATAAAGGTACATGAATTTTTTATATATCCGAAAGTGTCTTATGGTAACACTTTAAGCATTGCCATACGTAGAATAATTCGGAGACATTAACTTTGTCGTCTGTGTGGTTTCATTCTAAATAAGTAAATTTATCTTCTCTCTTTTTTTTCCTTTTTAATTAAATCGCTATTGAATCACTATAGCTGTTGTATTATTATTAGTTTTTGTTAATAAATGCGAGGTATTTTTTTATTTCTAAGAGATGCATTAGTACACGATTTCTTTTGGCATGCGTATAATATTTAAACTATGTTAAAATGTGATTTAGTTTAATTTAACGTGAAGCACTAAAAAAAAAAAGAAAAGAAATTCTTAGATATCCAAGCATTTAAGAGTAGTACAAGTGCATGCAAGTATTCTGAGGACTTCTTTGTTCAGCAATTTCGAAACTTCCAAAAAAGCACGTCTATATATGTATATAATATGTTGTGTACATATACATTAATTCTATTACTCCAACAGTGTATTACATGTTGTAATTATTTATTTCTTATTTATTAAATCAAGAAGAAATGAAAAATTAACAAAAATTTCGTGTAAAATTTCATATATATATAAATTTTCTAAATTTTATCTAAACCGAGTTTATTTAATGAAACTTGGTTTTGTTTTCTCTGTTGCAAAACTGTAGCCTTGCGAAGATATCTAAGGATCAAAGTTGTTATTTATGATATATTCGTCGAGCAACTTGATTGTATGGGGTTGGGATTTTTATTACGTTATATGCTATGTTTTAAACATTTGCGTATTAGGTAGGTCCAGTGACTTCAGACTACAATTACCTAAGCTAATGATAAATTTTTAATGAAGATTAACTATCGTAATATATGTCACAAAGATTCTCGAATAGTTCTTGCGGAGAAAAATTTGCTACGCAATGAAAGAACACGTTTGCCAACTAATAGTAATTAATTATTATATACAGATAATTAATCCAATTAATATTTACAAAGGTACACAGCACTTTTACGTGTCGATGGTTGTAAAGAATTTTCTTTTTTTACAATAATCTATTTTACACGAGGAGCATGCATGCAAGTGTTTTTGCGCATCATTTCCCCAATGTAAGCCCAATGTAAGCATGGGACGACTCGTATTGAATTGCGATCAATTTTCTATGCAAGGGCCTATATAAATTAATATTATAATTATCGACTATCACATAACAGTTACGAAATCTTAGTTGTTATTCTTCTATATTTATATATTTTGCAATGTGTATAAGACCGGTATTTTATTGGTTATACTATAATTTCAAGACTGATCGGTGTTGGTTCTTTGTATATTGCTCTCTAATACGAATCAAAATAGTTGTGTTCCTCAATTTTAGTTTAATACCATAGTCATTCATTACGATTAATAATTCGTAATAATATCATTACTTACGGAACAGAAGAATGTAAGTCCAAAAGCAAGATCATAGATTTGCACTTCCAAAATGAATGAAAAAGTATTTTGATACGGAGTCAAATTTATATATATAATTAATCTGTTATTTATATATAAGTTAGATCTGATATATTAAATAACAGAGTTTCGTTAAATACTTTTTTGGTTTGAAAACGCGCAATGTTTGAAATGACATTGATTCTTGTATTGCGATTTTTATGCAGAACTTTATGTTGTGTATTGCGGCTATTCTTTCCAAGATATTTCAGTTGTAAAGAGTTTGTTTTAATTGCGATGCCATAAAGAAGTATCAAAATGAATCATTTTGGATTTACTTTTTTCTAACACTCACTGTACTGTTTAAAAACAAGCATGTCATATATAACCGAGCTACATGTCGTTTGCAAAATCAGACCAGTGTCTTGTAATGTAGATGTATGACATTGTTAAGTTAAGCAGATATGCATATTTGTGAATGCAAGAAATGCGTTTAAAATTGGGCGACTTTATTATTTTGATGTAAAAGAGCAATATTGAAGAGGATATGAAGCTGGCTGAAATGTGTGTTAAGCGATTTGTTTGATTGACTCGTGTGTAAATCAAATCGTCTGCTAAAACGAGTCCCAACTATTAAGTTTAAAAGAAGCGACCAAACCAGGAATGACTTTTTAGTGTAAAAAGCACGGTCATGTAAAAATTTATGGATAATTCGATAATGATTGAAATCTAAAGACATTAGTACGGTGAATTGTGCAAAAAAAGTTGGAATATATTACGTATACATATGATGGAGTCTGTTTAAAGAATATTAACCCTTTGTACTCGAAGTGTTTGTTATCCGACATTGTCAGGGATATTTCGTGTAGTGGAAGTGTGCAAGTAATTTTATCTTACGTTATTTCTAAAATTCACTGCTCAGCTAAGATTACAACTTGTTGGTAATTTAATGTAAGAGGAATGACCGGGGCGGGGGGGGGGGAATATCACTACGGAAAATTTAAATTTTGACAGAAGATATCTAGCTAACTCTAGAAAATATAGATTGTGGATTGATAAGAACAATCACACGCTGAAAACAATCGCGAACGTGAACGTGATAAAATAAGAAAAGGATGCTGTGTACGTGTGTGTGTGTATATATAAATATATATATATATATATATATTGTGAATACGTGAATCATTAAAATAGATATAGTATGTTACAATGTACTCGAGCAGCGTGGAAGTGGAAGTGAAAGTAAGCGCGATTGATAACAAACGGATTCAATTTTCGTCACAAGGTTCCACTCGAATAGAGAGTGATGCATGCACGATTTAGGTAGAACGAATTTTATTATTGTGCGTATAACTTTGTATGGGAGGAATTTGTAACTTGTAAATGTGACGTTTTGCAGCTCTAATCTATACTTGATAGGGATAAACCAGAAAGTCAGAATATCTGTGAGAGGTAAATTAAATTCTTTGCAATAATATGTAATACTGATGTGACTCGGCGTGAATATTTCAGGGATAGGTTTCTTTGACACTGAGGTATCGAATTTTCTTCGAGGAAGTATTCAAGTGATAATCACAACTGATTTTATAGCAACAAGTAGTAACAATACGGTAGTACAGTATTTTCAGGGCACAATGGGAATATTTGAATAGCAGAAATGTGACAATCCAATGACTGTCGGTTCTTCCGTCGTTGATAATTGTATTCCTGGTAATTTTTATTATGTCAGAGAATATTTTCTTGTTTGCTATTTTTCTACATATCTTCGTTGACGAGTGAATGCATTTATATTGAAGCGATTATACTTAATATATGTCTTATATGGGTGCAGTTTTTTTTATTTATAATGCTCAGGAGAAAAATGTAATCATGTTTTAATGATATTCCAATAGACTTTAAATAGTATTGACTAAGTTTAGCAGCATTCTCTTTTCTTTCTCTGAGCATAATAAATTGATGTAATTGGAAGGAAAACAGCAACGAGGAATAAATTATGTACTCGGCAAGAAATCTATCCCTAAAAATATACGCCCTTATTATTCGCGCGTTTTTGCAACACACTCGGTGTACTCTGGCGTGTTTTTTGTAATACTGCAATGTTTGCATATAAATATTCCTATTTGCAGGCAATATTCAAGCACAAAGGGTTAAAATATATATTTCGCGATGGTCTGTACAAGGAGGTAGAAATGCATCGACGGTTCTCGATAATCGACTCCATCGTTTTTATCTGTCAAATTAGTCACGTTTAGTTTATCGTCCATCTATTGATACATCACCACAAGCAGCGATTGCACGCTCAGTCTCCTCTATCGTTCCCACTGAGTTTACTCGTTTTAAAAACGGTTTGATACGTGATGGGTATTCAGGTAGTTTGAGAAGCCCACCTACAACCAACATCGACGTCCAGATGTGCAATTGTTTAGCTAAACTATTCATATTATATCTATTATTCATAAAACGAACGTCGTTGTAAATAATGTAAATATGTACATCAGTTCTATTTTATAATAGGGCCAATGAATTGATTTGGCAATTGAGTATCATAACGAAACTCGATCTACGCTGTAAGCAGATTAAAAAAATAGGGTAACATTATCATTAAAAAGGAAAAAAAAACAATAAATCAACATATGTATACCTTAATAAAATTTATGTATTGAGGTACGTTTTTAAATAAGTTCATTTTTTCTCATTTTCTTTTCGTTCACACCAACACCCTGTGCTTACAACATTAAATATAATCGCATATGTGAAGTTAATTAAAAGTAATTTTAAATAGATTTTTCTCAGAATGAAGTATTTGCAAAATAATGCTTCTTTCTAATTGTAATTTATATTTTGTTAAAGTTGCTGAAATATTAAGCAAAAATAACTTATTGTAACGTTTATATTTATTATTGCATAACATGTGATTTGGATTTAAAAAATTATAACTTAGATATATAGATATTTATTGCATTACGTTTAAAGTAAAAAAAAACATTAAGACGTTAGTAAGTGACATTATGGAAAAAAAACTTAATATTTTTTATTGTTTCTTAATTTCGAAGATTAAAGAAGAATTTAATTTTGTAGAATAAATTCTTTTAATTAATTTCTTATAATAAATATATTTTTTGTAAGTATACTTCTTTTTAAAACTATTTTAACTTTTTTTTTAATTATCAATTATTTAAATTTGAATGATAGGGAATTTTTAGAAGTGTTAAAATTATACGAGAAGTTCCTATTCTCCGATTGTAATTTAAATTTTAAACATTTGCGATAATAGAGGCCCAGGTAGCAAAGTGACGTCAAATGACGTCTTAATGACGTCAATTAGACGTCTTTCATCTTTGCTACTTGGGAGGGTATACCTATACGTATATTGTATTCGACAACAATTTATTTGACAGAAAAAAATGAATTATTTCTCTATTGACTATTAAATGCAAACGAAATTGAACTAAATCTTAATTATTCTACGGTGCATAAGACATTTTAGAAATTTTCCTGTACGGTGCATTTCTAATAATTTATCGTGAAACACAGAAAAATGCATTAAATGTACTACGCTATAAACTTAAAGTTTGTTCCTTATAGATAAACTCATACTTTTCATCGTCCCTCTCTCTCTCGCCAACGTTTAATCAGAAACCAGCTGTTTAATTATACAACTTTCATTTTAAGTGCAGAAAGTATAATACAGTGCACTTACGAAGAACAGAATTGATGCTTCACGAGTTTTGTTGTGCGGCACATAACCTCAAAATGTTTGCCGCTTAGTGCGCTTTTTCGAGGAAGTTGCATAGTATATATAATATAAGGTACGAGATATAATATTAAAATAACATAACGAAAAATAACAAAAACAATAATTTTCTAAGGGGAATCTATCGTTTCGGCGAGATGTCGTCGAAGAGAAAGAGCGACGCGCAAGTGCCGGCCGAGGAGAGCGATCTGCTCTCGATCCGGCCGCTCGGCGCGGGCCAGGAGGTCGGCAGGTCGTGTATCATGTTAGAATTCAAAGGTAAGAAAATTATGCTGGACTGCGGCATACATCCCGGTCTCTCTGGCATGGACGCCCTGCCGTTCGTCGACCTCGTCGAGGCCGACGAGATCGACCTCCTGCTGATCTCCCACTTTCACCTGGACCACTGCGGCGCGCTGCCCTGGTTTCTGCTAAAGACGAGCTTCAAAGGTCGTTGCTTCATGACGCACGCCACCAAGGCCATTTATCGCTGGCTACTGTCGGACTACATCAAGGTGAGCAACATCGCCACCGAGCAGATGCTGTACACGGAGTCCGATCTGGAGGCCAGCATGGACAAGATAGAGACGATCAACTTCCACGAGGAGAAGGACGTGTTCGGGATCAAGTTCTGGGCGTACAACGCCGGCCACGTGCTGGGCGCTGCTATGTTCATGATAGAGATTGCCGGCGTGAAGATCCTGTACACGGGGGACTTCAGCCGGCAGGAGGACCGGCACCTGATGGCCGCCGAGATACCGAACATTCATCCCGACGTGCTGATCACGGAGTCCACCTACGGCACGCACATCCACGAGAAGCGGGAGGATCGCGAGGGCAGATTTACGAATCTCGTGCACGAGATCGTCAACAGGGGCGGCAGATGCCTGATACCCGTGTTCGCTCTGGGAAGGGCGCAGGAGCTCCTCCTCATTCTGGACGAGTACTGGAGCCAGCATTCGGAACTGCACGAGATACCGATCTACTACGCCTCCTCCTTGGCGAAAAAGTGCATGGCCGTTTATCAGACATACGTGAACGCCATGAACGACAAGATCAGACGGCAGATAGCTATCAATAATCCTTTCGTGTTCAAGCACATTTCTAATTTGAAGGGGATAGATCACTTCGAGGATATCGGACCGTGCGTGGTGATGGCCTCGCCCGGTATGATGCAGAGCGGCTTGTCGAGGGAGCTGTTCGAGTCCTGGTGCACAGATGCGAAAAACGGGGTGATCATAGCCGGCTACTGTGTGGAGGGAACGCTGGCGAAGACGATTCTGTCGGAGCCGGAGGAGATTACGACTATGTCCGGGCAAAAGTTGCCGTTGAAGATGTCCGTCGACTACATATCGTTCTCGGCTCACACCGACTACCAGCAAACCTCGGAGTTTATACGGACTTTGAAGCCGCCGCACGTGGTGCTGGTGCACGGCGAGCAGAACGAGATGGGCAGGTTGAAAGCGGCGTTGCAACGGGAGTACGAGGACGATCCCAACACCACCATGGAGATACACAATCCGCGAAACACGGTCGCGGTGGAGCTCTACTTCAGGGGCGAGAAGACCGCCAAGGTGATGGGCACGCTGGCGATGGAGGCTCCTAGACCGGGGCAGAAGTTATCCGGCGTGTTGGTCAAGAGAAACTTCAATTATCACATGCTAGCCCCGTGCGACCTGTCCAAGTACACGGACATGAGTATGAGCCAAGTTATACAGCGGCAGAGCGTGTACTTCTCCGCGTCTTTGCCAGTGTTGAAGCACCTTCTGACGCAGATAGCCGGCAGCCTGGAGGTCGTGGACGACAAGAAGCTGAGGGTATTCAAGAACGTCGACGTCACGATCGACGGCAAGATCGTCACGATGGAGTGGATAGCGACGCCGGTGAACGACATGTACGCGGATTCCGTTCTCACGGCGATCCTGCAGGCCGAGATAATGGACCAGTCGCCGAAGGTGTTGCCCGCGCCCACCAAGATGGACAGGATGCACTTTAAAGAGTGCCTCATAGAGATGCTGCAGGAGATGTTCGGCGAGGATTCCGTGCCCAAGATATTCAAAGGAGAGAAACTCTATGTCACGGTAGACGGTAAGAAAGCGCATATAGACCTGCTGAACTTGGAGGTGACCAGCAAGGAGGACGAAACTTTTCAGCAAATAGTGCAAACAGCGGTGACGAAATTGCATCAGTCGTTGGCGCCGCCTTGCGATGTAATATAGCGCAAATAGATATTCAGTCCCGAATAAATATCATTTTATACTGTTAATAATTTATTTATTCTTTGTAAACAATTGGCACTGCCTTGTATCTTCGTACATCATAATTTTAATGCATCTTAATTTTTCTTAATTTTGTCCAACATTAACTATATTATTATCATATCGTTAATGATAATCATCATATTATTATAAGGATTATATATTGTGACTGGTAATATTTTATATTACGTATTATCATATTTAATGGATAAAGTCTAGTAAGTCTAGTAAAGTCTACTAAATCTTATATTCTTTTAACAGCGTTTATTTTTTGTTTTTTATATCAAGAATAAAAAAACTGAGATAAAAAGAAGAGATGTACATATACATAGAGAAATATATTTAAAATATTTTTTTTTATTGAAGATTTTTTTTATAATACTGTTCCTCTCTTGAGTTTTGAAGCAAGGAATATATAAAAATTGATCAAAGATATAATGCACGCTATATAAACTATTAACAATTTCTATTATACATTAATTTCGTGCAAAGATATTTGATTGAGATAAATCATTTATAATATTTACATTTTTTTTTGGAGATATAAAAGATGTGAAAAGATAAAGTATTTTTACTTTTAAATACTAATATGGTTCAATTAAGCTTCAATATAATAAAAATTTCTTTACATATAGGAACATTTAAATATTGATCTTTAAAAATGATAATGCTTCATTGAAAAATACTGGATTCCATTTCAACTATTTACAATTTTCTAAATTTTTATCACTCGTAAAAATATATGAATAATATGACTTGACTTAAGATAAACAATCAAGTATTTACATTTCCCATAAGTATTAAAAAATAATATGTATAAAATATGTATAAAATATCTGATATATGACATGATCCATAAATAGTCTAACCGTAACCAATTATTAAAAATAGTGTATAAAAATAGCGATTCGATAGTAATAATTAGCGCGCTATGATTAGGAATGTCTGCTAAAATTGATAATCATTTAAATCGCCCCATGCAGGCCCAACTCTGACTTTTACTGGCAATGGCACAGTGAGTTGGCACACATTTTCCATTGAATCTTTAATTATAACAGCAACTTCCTTTAAATCTGCTAAATTTACCTAAAGTAGTATTAAAAGATTATTTATTTTGCATTTATAACAAACATCTTATAAGACGCCATAAAACCCGAATAATTTGAACTCGCAGTAGATACATAACAAATCAATAGTACTTACTTCGTATAACAATTCATCGTGTAACTGTAAAACTAAATAACCACCTCTCTGTTGCAAGTTGCTTCGTAATCTGCGAGTGGTGTGCACCTCTGGAAATACTATAGCCGAGTTCGGAAAGTAACTTCTTATCTTGTCCTCTATACTTATCATGGCCTTTTTGACGATGTCCGCGGCGGAACCCTGTACCTTTGTGTTTACAGCTTGTCGTTCTGCTTGCGCTGAAATTCAACGGATACGCAGTTTGTTAAATTATTTAAATCGAAACAGCAAACAGAGTCCAATAAGTGACGATCAATATTCACCTCTCGTAGATGATTTTGTACTTTTTAGATCCGGAAGCTGTCTACGTCTTCCGAGTAGGGTTGTCACATATCCATCGTGATGCGCTTCTTCTAGTACGTCGTTTAACCATTTATATATGCCCGGATATGCGCTCATAAAAGATTCTAAAAATTCTTGAGCTTCGGTTTCGCTTATGCACAGACTTTCAGCCAATGATTTTACTCCCATGCCGTAAATCATGCCGTAACACAATTGCTTGGTACGCTGACGCATTTCATTAGTTACCTACATATTCAGGTAATATAATTAATAAATGAGTAAAATGTTTAAAAATAGACGAATTGTAAACGGTATACATGAATTTTCATATGAATTTGGTATGATAATTATTACATCAGTGAATACCTGTTCTTCTACTACATTATTCCATTTGGCAGCGATGTTTTTAAAAATGTCACCCTGCTGTCTCATGATTTTGCACAATACCGAATCTTGCGAAAAATGCGTCAAGAGGCGCAATTCGAGTTGACAATAGTCGGCGGATAGCATTATGTTGCCCAAAGCTGGTACAAATGCCATTCTTACGCTTACGACCAGATTATTGTCTACGAAATTAAAATCCTTTGGCACATTCTGCAAATTTGGCTCGTGCATCGAGACTCTTCCTGTCACCGTACAAGTGATACAATTACCACGAATACGAGAATCTTCTTGGGCTAGGTTTAGCAACGGATAAATCATCTATAGGCAAAAATATACACAGCAAAATATGTTATTAAATCATTTTTTTTCTGTATACTCTGTTTCTTATATCTGTTTTATTATATTTTCACATAGCTTAACATTTTTTCTATTGGAAGTAGAAAAGCACGAATCAAGAAACACAAGAAAAATTCTTTCATTTAAAAATATATATGTTAGGAAAAAATATTAGCTTTGTATGCAATATATCACATGCACATTGGAAGAATCAAGTAAATCATTCTACTTATCGTATAATTACTTTTGTTCTCGTTGCATTTAATTTCCGCCAGGAAATCACCAAGGTCGATATTGGATTATCACATTTTTCCAAAACAGCCTTGCTTGTACTGACCTTTTTATCTTTATATAATCCTAATACCTAAATGACACGTACATATTTTGTATAATGTAATATGGATATTAAGATTATATAAAGACGTGTGTAAAATGTATAATATATATGTATAATATATATATATTATTTTTTTTTTTTTAACGAACCTGTCCAACTTCTTTGGACGATGAAAAGTTAAATTTTCTGCCTGCCAAGTTGTAAGCTTTTGTTTCTAAAGACTCCATTTCATTTGAAATAACCGACGACAGCTCTTGTAAAGACTTTAGATTCACGCCAATGCCCGATAATTCCATACAAGCTAAAGTTGTCATGATTTTCATTTCTACTTCTGAAAATGAACATTAATTTAATGGTCGTTATAAGGTAGAGAGAGACATATATGTATCTATGTAATCTCTATTGTACCTCTAAACGTATAAATTAGAACAGGATTAAGTTCTTCTAATTTACTCGTGACATTATCCACCATGTGCCACGTAAGGACGGCTTCTGCTGCTGATCTAAACTCGCCTGGTAAAGAACTTCGCACATCCATCCCAGGACCGGCATAGTAAGAAGATTTTGTACGTTTCATTATAAAAGTCCCTTGTGGAAAGTATTGCACTACCTATTTAGAATTTGATGGATGTATTGTACGCAATTTTAAAAATTCATATAGCATTAATAATCTTTCTTAAGTCGACATTTTTTTAACAATACATTTATATTACTAATCCTAATCTTTATTAGATTATTTCATACAAGAAGACGTAACTAAAATCTCACCATTTCGTTGAAATTTCTTTCGAAATCATTGGTATACAACCAATGTGCAATCACGGGATCAAGAAATCTACATTTGACAGTGATTCCGCAGCATTGATACAAGAGTTTATATACATCCTTTATCGCGAAGCATTTTACGTACAAAGTCGTATCGTAAAATAATTCTTTCAATAGAGCCATCTGTTCTTTTCCGGAGACTTTTGATTCTAGAACAATTATAATATTTACATTAAATCTAAAATAATGATAATTTATAATTAAAAAGCATTAACTGAAAAGACATATGACATTTCTATTACCTTGTGAATTACTGAAGGAGACATAATATGCAATATTACTTTCCCAGGATATTGCAACGCCGCGAATTTCTTTATTCCCATGCGCATAACTTCCAGATCTTCTGAGTCTTCGTTTTCCTTCTGTGTTAGAGGCACAAATCCTTGAGCCTATGTTATTTGTATTATCTATATATGTGTCACAGTGCAAGGCTAACGCGATATTTCGTTTCTTTAATACTTCGCGTTTGAACAGATTAAAAGTCGCTCTGTTGTTTGCAACTTTCACGATATTCAATGTATTCCAATCTACCGTTTCGTTCAACAAATCCTTTTTCTTATCAGATGATATATTTTCTGTCTTTAATTTGATATCTTTATTCAAGTTATTCGATTGCGTCTCGTGCTGCTTTGTTCTCAAAGTTGATCTGGTTAAATTGTTTGTCGCCTCATCTTCGGAATTATACACAATGCTGTCTATACTACAATTCGCAGAAAGCAATGCATTTGGTGGTAAAATTTTCTTCAACTTTGGCTTCACTTCACTTTCTTCTTCTTTTATTTTATCCTCCGCTATGTCATTCGTTATTTCTTTTATAGGAGAATTTAAATGATTGTTTATTTCTGTTATTGTAACCTCGGGGAGTTTCTGAGAACGCAGTTTACGCATTTTCTCCAACGTCGTCCTCGTTCGACTTTTATTACTGCTAAAAGGAGATTCGAATTGCTGCGAACCAACGACGAAGTCATCCGAGTCGGATTTATTTGAATCCGCGGACGTCTTCCGTTCCTTTTTGAAAACGATTATATTCGCCACAGGGGAATCCACTTTCGTTACTTTTGACAATTTCCGTGGCGTTTTCCCCTTAAGTGCGGCAGTACGTTTCTTAACATCCGCTTTATGCACGTCGTCTTTACTATCTCGCGCGCAAGTTTTCGTATTTTTTAACGTAATAGACTCACTTGTGTTAACAATGTTTCTAATTTTAGAATTACTATTTTCTTTCTTGGGTTGCATTATATTTTGATCTTGCTGCACTATCTGTTTCAGCAATTCGGAATTATTCCACGAATCGTTACCCCATGACAATATGCTGTTTTTGGTTTGCAAATTAGACGCGTCTATACCTTTCGCATTATTTTCTCCACACAATTGCACATTGCCGGTATTTGAACTTGTAGATTGTTTCTGTAACGCATCCGCGGCATTTGATTCGCTTGCGAGTACTTTCGAATCCAATTCCGTCAAATGCGCGATATTCATGACATTTTGCTCGAGAATATCGCACATTTGGGTGTCAAGATTCAAACTGTCGTCGAATAGACTAGGACTCCTTGAGTAGGACGGTTTAACATCTCCACTTATAATAGATGCACTTTCGTCTTTGTCTATAAAATTCTCATTCTTTATCTCATTCGTGTTGGAATTTTTTAACTTTTTGTTAGGTATATCGTTAACAACCAAGTTGAATTTTTCTAAATTTTTGCTACTTCTCTTTATCTTATTGCTATCATCAGTCGCGGGAGAATTTTTCTTTTCTTTAGGCGTACCTAGTGGTTCATCGTTTGCTATCATATCGGGAGAACTTAAGTCGAGAAACATAGACGAATCTTCGTCATCTTTTGAGACTTCAAGCGGCAAATCAGCTTCATTTAAATGTTGATTGTTCAATTCAGTTACTTCTTTTTTGTCCAACGCGTCGGTTCCACTGATTTCTTCACGTACGTCAGGTTTTGGATTATTATCCTTTTCACTTTCGTTACTCACAAGGTTTCCGTTCGCCAAACTTTCTATCGATGTTCTCATTGTCGTAGATTCCAAGTCCTTTATATTCAAATCGGTCTGAATATTTTCCTTTATGTTAGACGTATCTTCAGCATTTCTAACATTTACTTGCAGAGATCGTTCATTCTGCTCCCATGGCATCTGCTCCAGGCCCAACTCTTTCTATAAATAATCATTATTTTATTGCAATGACCGATAAAGAGGGGCGTATTATATATTTATAAAATTAAAAATTATATTTTATATATATATATATATATATATATATATAAACCTGAATTAATGTCCGCGCCTCTTGAACTAATAAAACTGCAGCTTGTTGAGGTGTGAGACCATCTCTTCCAGTGACGAATACTGTCCTCATTTTATTTCTCTTTTCCACTTCAAGCGCATATTCTCCCTCACATTCTTTTTCGCTAAAACATACGCAAAAAACACCTAAATATAATAAGGTATAATAAGTATATGATCTGTATTCATATACTAGATTTGACGCTAAATATGTATATGATCCAAAGCCCGATTACATGCAATTTTTACATGCAAGATAAAAAGTCTTATTTACTATTAAACATGTATGAGTACATAGAGATATTTACATATCCATACGAAAAAGATAATTTATATATAAAAGGTACGAATTAATATAATTCGAACCTTTCGAAAGGGAGAGCAGTGTAAAGCGCGCGTTCGACATTAAGTTCATTAGCAACAGCTAAGTCTGCTACGGTTTCTATTCCCTGTTTATATAGGCTCCTTGCTCGCAAGCCGTTTAACATCGGCAGACGCAGCAAATCTAGCAATTCTCTGCAGACGCCGAACTGCAATCTCGTTTGAAATTGATTCACCAATAATTCCATGCAATCCCAACCTAATTGCTTGCAAAATTGCGTGACCATACCTAAGATAAGATTGATACATGCTATAGAAAATTTGCTTCCCGAATAATAAATTTATCGTTATTAATTTATTCGCTTTATTCGGTTTACCCGCGTACGTGGCGGCAGACTGCTGTAAGGTTTGCAATACTCCGCGACAACACCCGTATTTTTTACAAACCGCATGAAGCGGCATTTCCTTCACCAAATCGTGTAGCGCCAATGCGCTGTAGAATCTCCTATGTATATTCAACTGTGACACGAAGCATTCTCATTAGCAAATCTATGGGTACCAATTCTAATACTTCATGTCTTTCGCATTTAGAATAAGCAAATTCTCAATTACCGATTTTCCAGGTTTAACGACTCCCCTGATAGCTGACAACACAAAACGCTCTTCTACTCCGACGAGTTTTCCAACTCTGCGCTCGCTTTCGGACATAGCGTTCCACAATTCGTGAAACGTCATCCAATCGACAGTTCCAATTTGACATCCGGACGAGAGTGGAGTTACCAAATATATCACGTGCAATTCGGTGTCCAAAACGAAACACCTTCGTGCTTTCTGTAATTCTTCAAACAGAAACAATCCCTCTCTGGGAGGTATAGACGCGGCCAAACATGCTTTCCCAAGCGGCGTTGCTACCCACCTAGATTCCCGCTCTGTAGTTTGTAATCTGTGCAAATAATAAAATTATATAAATTAATATTTTAAGAAAATCATCAAGTGATATATTTAACTTCATAAAGAGAGTTATAATACACAGGGTTCAATTACACTTACAATAAAAATTCATTATCTAATAAGAATTTCATCGCTTCATTGGAAAATGTTCGCACATCAGACTGTTCATTCAAGCTTAGCAAAGTACAATTAATGTACAGTTCTAAATCTTCGTATGTATATAAAACTTCGCTAGCTACTGCTTCCAAGAGCGCCCTTATTAGTAGCGTGGAATCATTGAGACAAGATTCAATTGGATCCAGAGCTGCAGAGAGCAATGACGTAGCTGCATTACGTTCATTCGGTTTACATATTAGTATACTTTCTCCTGGAAATTATAAAATTTTCGTTATTATTACATTTATATTGTTAGTGATGCGTGATGTTTTATATAATTTTCTGGTCTTAATTTAGTTTCAAAGGCAAGTACAAAATAATTATAATGCATTATTTCTTTCATACTTTTTAAATACATCTTGCAGTTTAATACAATCAAGACGACTCATATCTCGTTCATTCATTATACATTCTGATATTTCTTACCTGCGCTGTCTTTCCCCATACGACCAGCACGTCCTATCATTTGTTTGTAAGTTAAAGTATTCAACGGACTTCCACCAAATAGAGGTGATCTTATGATTACTCTTCGTGCAGGTAAGTTTACTCCACTACTTAATGTCGACGTTGCTATAAGAACCCTCAAGGATCCCGTTCTAGAATGACAATATCAAGTTTAAAAATCCGTAAAAGATTTATCAGTCAAATAAATACATGATTATCACCTGAAGGATCCTTCTATGATATCACGTTCGTCCATTGTGAGTCCAGCATGATGAAACGCAACGCCGAACGAAATCGTGTTTTTTAAAATTTTGTCTAAACCACTTGGACTACGTTTTAATTGTTCCAGAGTTTCATGGATTAATTCAGGAGTAATTTCTTTCTTCAATATCTCACCAAGCTTTGTATTTTCACGACCTATTCACAGATTGAGATTAGAGGGGGGAGGTAGAGAGAGAGAGAGAGAGAGAGAGAGAGATCTTGTTTTTTTTAATTGCAGTTTTGTGTTTAAAATAAAACAAATATATTACTATACTTTATAGAGAAAAGAGCAAGACAATAAAATCATAAACAAATATAGAAAGCACTGATAAAAAAAAAACAAATCTATATTTATTCGATCTGAAGCAGACCTAACTTGAAGAAAGTTGCAGCAATTTGTTCTGCCAATTTCTCACACCATTTCTTTGTGGGACAGAAAATCAACACACTATGACTGGCACCTATTGTCTCAATGCAAAGCTGTAGAATATTATCTACATCTGTTTCTAATTCTTGCAACTCTGACAGTTTTCTGACAAGATTCAATTTGTTATCATATATATTTGCTTCTATCTGTAAGTAGAAATGATCTTAAACAGTGATCAGAATCTCTCTAGATTGTCTTCAGCAAAATACAATCAAATCTCCGTTATCTCAAATAAACAAAAATAATTTGTATATTTTCTATGCATTTTTACCTTGCAATATTCATTCAACGGTATGGGCCGAAACTCAGTCTTGTACAGCTCCGCACCCAACCATTTGGCTAGCAGAGGTAAGTTAGGTAATGTGGCTGACATACCTATCAATTGTATATTGATATCATCGTTGCTGAAATGTTAAATTGTAAATGACTCCCAATTACGATTCAAGTTTCAATACAATCAGCAAACTCACTGGACAGTCATGTATTTCAATTTGGTCAGAAGTAGCTCCAAGAGATAGCCACGATTAGGATCACCGAGTAGATGCAATTCGTCTATTATCACAGCTCCTAAGCTACTCAAATCTTTTTCCTCCATCAAACGATTCACCAAAGAATTCGCCTTCTCTATAGTCGCTATTGCAACGTGGGTAGCAGCAAATCCTCCGGGCGGGACGTTTCCTCCCATAAATCCTTCCACTCTTATCCCACTGTCGGACAATAAATCCTGAATGCCAAATTTATCAATTTATTTATAAGGAATATCGTGCAATTTAAGATATGTTCGTAATAATTTTATTTCAATATATCTTACTTGAAAGTAATACATCTTTTCTCTAACGACAGACACAAACGGCAGGATAAAGATCACTTTCTTCTGCTTTTCTAGAACGGTCTTAATTAAGAGGACTTCAGCGACGAAGGTCTTTCCTGCGGAGGTAGGCGCGGAATACACGAGATTCCTTCTCTCTTGCGTTACTAGACGATTCGACAAGCACTCCATTTGCCATGGAAACATGCGTTCTACCCCACGGGCAGTGTATTTCTGAAAAACAATATAATTATCAAAATCATTGAATTTGATTCATACATAAATCTAAGAATACTGTTTATATTATACAAAACCACAGAAGTATTGCACACTCGTATAAATATAAAATGTCAAGGAATTATAAATAATAGCAGTTATTTTAACTATTCAACGAGTCAGTAATGTCAAAATTATTTTAAACCAAACATTGAAGAATTGTGGCAACTTAAAATCTAAAAAAAAATATATATATATAAATATCGAATCTTTATTTATGTTTGAATTTTTATTTGATTAATTGCAACAGACTTCAACAGATATTCAATATCTCAAAATTTAATAAATATCTGTACTAACAACACATTATTAGAATACTTAATTAATTTAAAAGTTTGAGGAAAGTTATGACACATACATAAAATAAAGAAACATCTTCTAATAAATATTTATGCATAGACAAACATTTATTACGCGTACTATAACACAATACCTGTAGAATATTTGGCGGCAGGCCCCACGACGCCAATTTACAACGGTCCTGAGTGCAAAGTGGTGGAGACGAAATAACAAACTCCGAATTTTCACTATTGTACGTAGCATTAACGGCCGATGACGTTCTGACTCCACTGCTACTTGTTGCATCTTGCGCATTATTGGAAGACTTATTTTTACAGAGAGTACCCTGAATACCAGATCCATCGCACTTCTGTTTATTGTCAGCTGTGCCGGGACGACGTTTCTCCTTCAAATTGTTATCAACATGCTTCTTGTTTATTTCACGAGGACTCCGATTTCTTTGGGACGGCAAGAGCCCGCTTCTTCTCGGAGCACCGGTGGCCGAGGATAAATTTCTTCTGTTGTTGACCTTAGGAAATGTAATACTGTCCTCGAAATACTTAACGAAATCAGACGCGTTTTCTCCTCCTATTTTCTTCGTGCCGGAGTTAGACAGCTTCGGTTTATCCAGATCGTTGTCCTTATTGTTCGTGAAGTCCAAAAGCGGCGAGCTCGACTTGAAATATTCACCCAGATCACTGACGTTTTCCTCCTGCAACGGGGCTTTACTTCCGGCTTGCTCTTGTGGGATTTGATGTCTCTTTTCGATATCTATGCAAGCCAACAGAGTTTCGTCGCCGAAAGACTGCATTATTTCCTCGGTCTGCAAGTGCAAGTCTTTCGGCCGGCGGTTTTAACCGAGGCGATTTAAATCGTTTTGAGAGCGAGTGCTGCCAGCTGCCATCAGTCTCGTCAGTCTAACCGTCAATCGAGAAATTCCTATATTTGACCCAGGGACCCCAGGGCTACGTTCCAAAATTCACTCTAGTTAATTAAAATGCTATAGTGTACATGTACATACGTGACGTAAAGTATAGATTTTAAGTTAGAGCCAAAGCACATAACATGGCGTAGCGATATACGACAGTCGTAGTCCTCGACCTGACAAATCAGGATACGCCAAAGCTTGTGCGTTACTTACGTCCACGACTACGACTGTCATATGTGCTTTGGCCCTTACTCAGAGTGAATTTTGGAACGCAACCCAGGTATTTAAATCGAAGAAAATATTGAACACCAATTGGTTGTTGAACGAAATTCTTATAGGGCTTTAAAATAATTTCCAGGGATTTCTGGAAATTTTATAACAGCCAATTATATAACACATTTAGGACAATTCCGATTAACAAATTCCGATTAATATGTCTATTTCTATTAATGTAGATTAACTTTTATCACGGTTTAATTTACTTTTTACACAATAATATATAGATAAAAGTTACTTTTTAAAAAATTAACTAATTTTCTTAAAAGTAAATTTAAAAAAAAAAAATAAAAATAAGTAAATTAAACCGAGATTTAAATTAATCTACATTTACTACGTTTACGCGAGCGTTACTTCAGTAGTAACTTACTATATGATTAATTCCTTCGCGTAAACAAGATTTTCCTTCGCGTAAACGGGATTTTGTAGTAACTTACGATAATTTACTCGTTTACGCGGAGTAAATTATCGTAAATTATCGTAAGTTTACGCGAGCGTTACTTCTGTATAGTAACTTACGATAATTTACTCGTTTACGCGGAGTAAATTATCGTAAGTTACTACAGAAGTAACGCTCGCGTAAACGTAGTAATTGATAGAAATGGACATTAGGGTCGGCAGGAGACACGGTAGAGACCTATACTCTGTCGGGTTAATAATCTCACAATAACGGTGCATTGTTTATAAAACACTCTTTGAT
>NW_020222836.1:0-1133 GCF_003070985.1 Temnothorax curvispinosus
TGAGCGAAATAAAATAGGAGCAATAGTAACGATCTGTAATGATGAGGAAGCGATGTGCAAGTTTCTAATTTTTTTTATTTTTTATCTGATCAACCAAACAGAAAAAATTATAAAATCTATGTTTTGATTAATCTTGTATGTGTTACATATAAAAGAATTACAATTACATTACAGAACTGAAGTGTAGTTGTAAGCGATTATTTATAACAACTGTAAATACGCCAAGAGCATAAAAAATCACCTTTTCGACTTAAAATTTCATTGGTGACATAAAACAGAGGAAAAATTAAGAAAATAAGGTAATTAGATTTATGACTTGAATGAATTTGTATTCTTACACAGACTCGTACGGAAGGATGCTGTAATCCAGTAGACATTGAGCTTGCCAGAAATGAAGAAATAGATGAATGAGTTGTGCAATATAGATAGTAACAGGTCCAGCAATGTCATTTGCGCTCTTGTCTAAATTCATCAATACCTAAAATACATATTTAACTGCTTTCATATTTTTTTCGGCTGTTGCACTGACTAGTCGAAATTTCATACCGCAGTTAATGAAGACGATTACCAAAGATATGGTATTATTTTTCTCAAATTTTTCGTTTGCTGTTTATCGAAATAAAGAGAATACTCGTTCGCTTCGAAAGTACTTGTGATATAAAAATAAAATTGATACGTACTTGTATACCGGCTAAACTGCCACCGATCATATTTAAATTAAAATTGAGCAGAAATATCTTCGTATACAAGGACTCTATGTGTTCCGCAAATCTGTAAAAGGGCACTGAATGATTATAATTGATATTGTAAATATCAATGATCAACGGTAGAAATGTGGGTACCGATATTACACGATATTTCTTCACACGTACTCTATCACAAGAAGATGTCTACGCAAACAGTGCAAAGTTTTGCTGTAATTGTCGTCTTTTATCTTGTCCGGTTTCGCATCAAAGTTGTCCTTGCTATTTTTACCAATGTTTTCCAGCACGTTTCTGTAACGTCGCCGGAAGTGTCAACATTTTTTGGGAAGCAGATTTCGATATGTCACCGAAGTAATCGAGTGCAATTCAAGGAGAGCATCCCTACCTTTTCAAGAGAGATCGTTCTTACCCAATAATTGAGAACATTCC
>NW_020222837.1:0-2619 GCF_003070985.1 Temnothorax curvispinosus
GTTAATCAGCTAACCCGAAGTAGCGGGAATGGAAGTGATACGGGTCTGGACGCTGACGTTAATCAGCTAACCCGAAGTAGCGGGAATGGAAGTGATACGGGTCTGGACGTTGACGTTAATCATTTAACCCGAAGTAGCGGGAATGGAAGTGATACGGGTCTGGACGCTGACGTTAATCAGCTAACTCGAAGTAGCGGGAACGGAAGTGATACGGGTCTGGACGCTGATGTTAATCAGCTAACCCGAAGTAGCGGGAATGGAAGTGATACGGGTCTGGACATTGACGTTAATCACCTAACCCGAAGTATCGATGGTGAAAATGTAGATTAAAAGACTTAAAAGGTTAAATTGAAGGGTAGAAATACGTCCAGAAATGCGAGAGTTTGAAGAGAAGACTTCAGTTCAAATAAAAAAAGAATAATCTAACTTATTAGTACTTGATACGAAGCTGTGCTTCGTACGATCTGGATTAGAGTAAATTCGTTAAGGCCCTGCACTCTCGTAAAGGCTTCGTCGGAACTTGGTAGGTTTGGTCTTGCGGTGATGATGCACACAGAACTTAACAAAGCACACGCTACTGAACCTAAACTGCACGCAATAAACGTTTGATTCGGTACTGGACCCGCAAAAATCTGAAGATAAGACTGGTAGTCAGTAAACGAAAAATACTGACTGGAACTGGAATTGAAGCTGAACTGACGAAAAATCGCGGATTATATGTATAAGAAACTTTAAGAGGTAAATTTTGTTGAGAGATGTGTTTAATTTTTATGTTCAGTTTTTCTATTCTGAAGGTTTTTGTTGGTAGAATAATGGTAATGGTTTTCACCCAGGATGTACATTTAAATTTTTGAAATTATTTATTGATGAGCAATGTGGGAGCGTCATCGCCTATTGTATAATTTTGATTTGGCGAAAAACTGAGTGAGTCACTGGAAAAAGAGCTTGTGCCCTCAAAATTCGACGGTGGGAGCTTTTTGACAAAACTCGCCAATAAACAACCGTAAAAATCACTGTACCTAGCTCGTCAAGAGATAGGCGAAAACTCAAATCTACATCCTGGGTGAAAAAACATCCTACCAACTAAAATCGTCAGAATAGCAACTGACACATCCTACAATAAAAAGTTTACCCTTTAAACTTTCCTATATAAACCCTGACATCGCGGGATTCGCTCTCTTGAGCTTTAGTCTCTTCTCAGCTTCACTCAACCTCGGTATTTTTAAACCATAATCTCTTCTGCTGCTTGAGTTCCGATTCCAAGTTAGAATCTGTGCGCGAAATCTAACCCAGGACGCGGCTACATCCACATCATAAAGAGCCCGCTATCCGATTCGTAAATTCCAAAGATATATCAAGGAAGTCATCAAGTGTAGCGAGTTCCATTTATCCCTTTTTCTTTTTATCTCTTCATTTAAAAGTAGTCTATCGACTGTAGGATCCCCGAGAGTTCATTAAATATGGGTTTATTTCGCGGATTTATGTCAACGATTGAGCTCTTGACGTTCTCGTTTTCGCCATCGCGGATTTTGGGTCGATTGGCGTAGGCATTGGAGTCGTTGGCGTTGTCGGGTCTGACTGACTTGTCGGCCTTTGACTCCCGGATGTTTTGCAAGTCCTTAGATAAAAATTGTGTTTTGTGTAAAACTTTACCGATCTCTTTTTATGCTAGGAGTAATAAAGCAATAAATTTTCTGAGATGCGATAATAAGTTCCTCTAGTTATATGATGAAATATAACATTACTAGGAATTTTCAATAAAGACTTTTTTGTAAGCCATTAAGTAAAAGAATGTGTTTTTGTTGTTGTCGCGTATTCGGCCTGTTTGCTGTCACCTTGGGCTCGTGACAATTTCTTTTGTTCGTTAAATACTCTAGAGCGGGTCTGGGAAAGATCGACCACTGTCATATCAGTCCACCCGTTATAAGTAAAATTATTTTAGTGGACCCGAAAGTTTTACCCTTTAAAAAACCGAATCTCCACGCGATCATCAAGCGTAGGAGGAATCGTCGAAAGCGAGTACTAGAATTTCTCCGCCCAATTTTTTGCGGTGCAAAGTTTACAAACAACCCCAAAAAAAATATTGGTGTTTTTCCAAAGTTGAAAATGGATAACAAATTACCCAACCTAAATCATTCACGTTAAGCTGCAAGACAACAACAACGACCAAAAGTGTACTTGAGAAAACCTGAGAATCCAAATGCTGTATTGTAAAGCAACCCAAAGGTAACCCCCCTGGAAATCCAGGACCTAAATATTTGTAAGAAATGAAGGAACAGCAAAAATCTAACCGATCCCTTTTTATGCTGGGCATCGACGTGTTGGTCGACGAGATGATGATGGACGAGGAAGAAGAAGTTCGAAACGCTGAAGAGATGCAAGTGGTGATGGAGGAAAAAGAGGAGGAGAAGAAGGAGGAGGAGGAGAGTGGAAATGGAGTTAATGATAGCGTGTTGACAATGACGATGGAATATGTCAGTGGTAGAAATTTTTATTAAAAAGGTTAAGGACAGACTGCAGCCTCTCAAACAGATTGAACTAGTTTATGAAATTGATTGCGTAAACTGCAGCTTATGTTACATTGGACAGACTAAGAGGCATCTAGAGACACGTGTAAAA
>NW_020222838.1:0-1184 GCF_003070985.1 Temnothorax curvispinosus
TTTGATCTTACATTTATTTTTAAGCTTTTTAATCACTCTATTGATTGTCCGGATTTGTTAGAACGTATCTATTTTAACATCCCGACTAGAGAATTAAGACAATACTCCATCTTCCACCTCGAGTATCACCGTACTTTGTATAGCGCAAATTCGTGTGTTGTTGCGACCCGTGTTTATTGGTGTCGGCTTATGCTCGGGTTGAAGAAGTGCCACGTTTGTATTTCTCGAGTACTTTATTACACACGTAATAATTTGCGATCAACCGCCACGAGGCTCAATCATTACAAGACGAAGAAAAAGGCGCGGTAGTCGACGCCCTCAATATAAACGATCGCAGATCTGTCGATATATATCGATATCGACAAAGATGGTCGCGCAATCATGAAGTATCGCAGAGGGAGCGTGGCGCGTATATTGAATTCGGGACTAAACATGTGTAAATAAGCTAATAATATCTGCAAGTAATTTCTCCAATAGGGTTGACTTTTTTGGTGGCTCTGTATCAACTTTTAAACAAAAACTTTCTCGTCTACTCTTGTAACTTGAATTTCTCCATATTAGGTTGTAAAATTTTTATTTTATCTTATTGTTCTTGTTTTTTCTTTTCTCTTTGTACGCTAAAGAGTTTATTACCCATTAATAAAATTTATTATTATTATTATTATTATTAGTCTAACAATCAATAACAAACAACTAACAATCGATTCGTAAAAAAAATGTCATAAGTCGAAATTGTCCGGCTAACTTCTATGAGGTGGATATATGGACACATTCGCTTTGTGGTGTGCGTTGGCAGCATGTGGAGGAGATGCGCTGGACCTGTATTCCGTTCCTACCTACCGATAACTGCCGGTTTGATAAGCGTCATTGCGCAGGTTTTTCGTATCGTGTAGAAGCTGCGTCGACATGGCCGACACCGTTAACGGCACTGACGACACTGACGAATAGAATATGGCCCCTGCGCATGCGCTAGCAGCGCATCCCCTCCATATGCAGCCAACGCACACCAAAGCGAAGGCACACTGCTTGACAGCAATCCGTGTGCTGTCAAGCGTTTAAATCATTAGTTCAAACAAATAATTATTGTAAAATAAATATTAAAAAAACAATTTAAAAATATCTGCTATTTGGGTATATATATATATATAGTTGGGTATATATATATATATATATATATATATATA
>NW_020222838.1:1284-2831 GCF_003070985.1 Temnothorax curvispinosus
ATATATATATATATATATATATATATATATATATAGTTATATATATAATTTAAAGTTAGATATATGTATAATGTGGCCTGATAATAAATTAAAGTTTTAACCCTCAGGGTACGATCTGGGTTAGCGTAACCCGAGCGAATTTTGAAAGTAGCGGCGCCATTTCAAAGGAAGTGAATGGTGGGAATCCGTACCGGGGGGGGGGGAATCTTTGAGGTAGCTACTATGTGAGCGCCAAGGGGCAGCGTCAGTCTACGCTTGGTACTCAAGTTATACGATTTTGAAAATTGTACCTTTTTTATAGATCGTACCCTGAGGGTTAACCTTGCATTTCATAAATTTTATCTGTTGTTTTATAATTTGACTGAAACCCGAGTGTCGACACTAAAAGCTGGGTGTCGCCACTGAAACCTGAGTGTCGTCGACACCGAAACTTTGGGTGTCGACACTCAAATGTCGGTGTTAACACTGAAAATTTAGGCGTTGACACCGAAAATGGAGTGTAAACATCCAAAGTTGGGTGTAAACACCAAAATCTTGGGTGTTTTTTTTCGTAAGGGTTACCCTATATAAATAATAGAACTTATAATAATAATATATTTGTAAGCATTAAGAAAGACGTTTCAACAATATGTCATTTTCAGTCATATTACATAAACCATTATATGCATACAGTTATTATTATTTGCAAAAATAAATTGTGTTACAATTACTATGTTTTCGTGAATTTAAAAACTTTTTTGACGATGGGAAAAAAAATTATATATTACTATATATAAACATATAAAATTATGTATAATTATATATAAATATGTATTCTTGTATATAATTTAATATAATTATATCTAGATTTTTGTATAAAATTTTATATAATTTTATATAATTATATATAAGTATATATATTTATATATATTTATATATAAGCATATATAATTTTGTATAAATCAGAAAATTTTAAGATATATATTTATATATAATAGTACACGGAGAAAAAGTTACGGTTGCTACAACAGAATAATGCTGTTAATTTTCGCCCATCCATACAAAAGGGTTATGGAAACCATAGTACTCTGGAAGTGACCTATGGTTTCCATATGGCTTCCATATGGTTGCCCTAACCTTAGTGAGGGTAGCTACTATATGGATGTTGCAACCATAATATATGGATGTTACAATCATAATAAACAAATATTCACCCGACAAAAAAAAATTATTTATTTCGAAATTTTATTACTATTTTTTAACTAAATTTGTTTCTTAAGATGCAGTCTATGATTATAAATATTTTCTCGTATTTAAAAACACATATAAAAACACACTTACCTTGGTGGGATTCGAACTCGGGACCTCTGGATCGTGAGCCAACTGCCTTACGTGATAGACCACTTCTTAATTTAATGTTAGTGTTATATATAGTCTACATATGTCAACCAGCGCAAATATATAATTTTTCAAAAATCATTTTAAGAAACAAATTCAGTTTAAAAAGAGTAATAAAATTTTGAATTGGATATATGATATAATATTTCTTATAATGTCGGGTGAATGTC
>NW_020222839.1:0-2589 GCF_003070985.1 Temnothorax curvispinosus
AACATTACTACTTCAGAATTATATTCGTTCCAACACCAGTTATTATACGTACACTGAGAAAAAAAAATTTTAATCCAAAAACATATTTATTAGATGGCTAATGTACATTGCTGGTGCTGTAGTAAACAGTTAAAAAAAAAAAACGTTGAAACGTGATATTTGTATAGAATGTTTGGAAAATGATATAATTTATTCTGAACTTCAAAAAATTAAAAATAGAGCACCTACGTTAGATAATATGAAAAATAGAAGAGGTTTATTGTCACCATCTGCTGATGTAATAAAAATTTGCAAAACTGCAGAAAAAGTACTGCGAAGTAAAACATCTTTTATCTACAAAGAACGTGCTGCTAAAATTAATAATTTGTGCTAAAAAATTATTACTGTCATTTATATGTTTAAAAAGTTCAATTTTCTAATTAAAAAATCCCTTATTAATAATCATAAAGACGAATTATTAAATAATATTCTGAAAAAATATTTTTCTATAAGATTATATCACGAAGGCAAAACTTTAAGTGAAAATGTAAAACGAATAAGAAGTTTTCACAATCGAATTGTTATTTTTCAAAACCAATAATTATATTTTCACATATTATTGTTTACATTTTTGCAGATTTATGATATTACTAGATTTTTCGCCCGCGCTTCGCGCGGGCTCAAAATCTATTCCCCTTTCCCCAAACTCACTTATTAATTAGGAGCACCTCTGATATTCTTTCTCCTCAAACTCTAACCTACATCTCTTCAAATTTTTTTTTTTTTAAATAAAAAATAATAGATAATATAATAGATGCAGATTAGCATATTGTCAAATATTTCAAAAATGTAATCCCTTATATTAAAATCTTTAAATTTTATTTTTGCTCGTGCCTCGCGCGTTTTTACCCTCCGTTGATCCACCATTATTAATTCCCTTTTATTTTCTTCTATTTTATTTTCTTTTTTCGAAATCATCAAAAACTTAAAAAAATTTGGCACTGGTTTCAAGAAAATCAATTCTTAATAAAAAATTATCCATTAATAAAAAAATAAACTTATCCTCCAAAAATTAAAAAAATTTTAACTCTTATTTCATATATAATTCTTTAAGATTTGGTTAATTAATTCCCGAAAAATTGAAAAAATTTTGTAACCGGTTCCCAAAAAAATCGGTAACAAAAAATTATACACTTTATAGCAAACCCCAGGAAATTCTACCTTTATTTCATATACAATTCTTTGAAATTCGATCAATTAACTCCCGAGAAATTTGAAAAATTTTGTAACCGGTTTTCACAAAAATCGGTAACGAAAAATTATCTATAAAAATTATCCATAAAAAAAATTTAGCTTGATATCTCAAAATTTACGGAAATTGGAGCAGAAATCGGAAACCTTTTTATTATTAGCAATTTTTCTATAAACTCATCGTAGCCATCCTAAACAAATTAGAAAATTTTGAAACCGGTTTTCAAAAAATTGACTATGAAAAATTATACACATCTTCGCCATCCCCGAAAAATTAGAAAAATTTGGGCATTGTTTTTAAAAAAGTAACGAAAAATTATCTTTAAAAAAATTTAGCTAATATCTCAAAATTTGAGGAAATTAGAACAATCACGTATACCTACATTTTTTTAAACAAAAATCGAAAACCTTTTTAGAAAAATTGGAAAAACTTCGTAACCGGTTTCAAGAAAATCAATTCATTAATGAAAAATTATCCATTAATAAAAAATAACTTATCCTCCAACAATTAAAAAAATTTTGACACGATTGCTATTTCATATATAATTCTTTAAGATTTGGTCAATTAATTCCCGAAAAATTTCAAAAATTTGTAACCGGTTTCCAAAAAAATCGGTAACGAAAAATTATACATTTTATAGCAATCCCGGGGAAATTCTACCTTTATTTCATATGTAATTCTTTAAGATTCAATTATTTTCCGAGAAATTGGAAAAATTTTGTAACCGGTTTCCAAAAAGATCGGTAACAAAAAATAATACACTTTATATCACTCCCCAGAAAATTCTACCTCTATTTCATATACAATTGTTTGAGATTCGGTCAATTAATTTCCGAAAAATTTGAAAATTTTCTGATACCAATTTCCCCAAAAATCGGTAACGAAAAATTATACACTTTATGGCAATCCCCGGGAAATTCTACCCCTACTTCATATAATTTTTTAAGATTTGGTCAATTAATTTCCGAAAAATTGAAATAATTTTGTAACCGGCTTTCAAAAAAATCGGTAACGAAAAATTATACACTTTATGGCACTCCCCGGAAAATTCTACCCCTGTTTCATATATAATTCTTTTAAATTTAGTCAATTATTTCCCGAAAAATTAGAAGAATTAGAAAAATCGGTTTCCAGAAAATCGGTAGCAAAAAAATGGCCACGACATTTTCATCCCCGGGAAATTCTACCCCTGTTTCATATACTTTTGGTAAAAATTCGGTCCACTAACGAATGAGTAGTTCGCGTACATACAGACAGACAGACAGACGGACGGTACTTACATATATAGATTGCTAGGAGATTGATACTGTGATTTCCTTTGTAGTTATAATATGTCGAACCGGAATTCGGTGGAGCCT
>NW_020222840.1:0-4339 GCF_003070985.1 Temnothorax curvispinosus
ATCTATACGTGGAGGTGTATGTACATCCGGTGGAAAATCGCTTCCAGCAGAGAGAAAAGAAATTCGAGGGGAAAACTAAAGAAAATGGCTAGGTAATTGCGCAATGAACAGTGCACGAAATGTCATTAAACTGTCATAATGTCTTAACTTCTTAGAATATCTTTCACGTGAGACACTCACTGCGCATTTGCGCGACTTATTTACCTTAATAATTCAAAGTATCTTATGATACATGGTGGATCGTACGCGATTGCATACTAAAATCATATATATGCTCTGAAGTTTCAGTAAACTAATAATATTAGATGTATGGCACAAAGTATAGGAAGAAAATAAAATTATTTGGTATGCGCGATATACTCGTACAACTCTTTGAATCCTCGTTATTTGTAACTATCAATCTTTTTCAGGTAGAGAATTTAGTATTTTACAATTAACATGATATTTTTCGAATTACTTATCTGGGAATTTGCGTGCACTTGCACGATTGAATCGGAAGATAAATGTAAAACAGGTATACGATTACGATAGGATAAAAATTTTATTTAATATATGTTTATATTATATTTATAGATATGCATTATAACGAAACTAATCACTCTGTCTTACTTTGGCCTCCAGCCGGGCTTTATTGGATAATATTATTTAGATATTATGTAGCATTACTATCGTTTATTCAGGTAAAATGTAAACAATTTAATCGTAAATTTTACTTGCTTCAGAAATCTACTAAAACGGTCCAATAAATAAAAAACAGGTCGTGAATTTAAATACATAAAAAATATCGATGGCAAATTTCATCTCGTGCGAACGTGATAATTCATTACGTCCTGCAGATTATAATACACGATGTGCCTGGTCATTTATCGCATACGGTGAGGATTTAAGTGTAACGTGTGATTTATCAATGAGAACAGAAAAGTCAAATTGATATTTCGACTTTCTATTCTCTTTAGTTAATTATACTTTTACGCGTCATAGTTCATCATTTTTCTTCACTTTCGTTTTTATGCAAGGGAAAGTATTGATCGATTTATACGCAACAGAATAAACGCTCCTTTAGAAAGGTGAGAGAACCGTGTTCCCTTTCTATTTTTCTCTCTTTGTCTCGTTCACTCAATGTATTTGCCAATGAGAACTCGATGTGTATTTTAGATAAGAATATCCGCATAAAGACTGGGAAGTCCTACGAGTTTATCAAATGGACGCTTCCTATCAGAATCGACCAATGAGAGTATCTCATTAAATATTTTTTTTTGTGTCACGTGCAGCCCTCGCTTGTATACGCTTACCGCAGTTTCTCACAACATCGATACAAGAAGAGGGAGAACACACGTAGGGTCCTGCCTTTTTCCTTTGGGCGCCGGTGATGTAATCGCGTATTTAAATATGCAATGATTCCTGCGAACGCGAACGCGGCGACGTACACGTCCGACGGTCAGTCGTATTTCAGCGTACTTCGGAAGAGTTTTGAAGTTCATCCACCGAGAAGCAGCGAAAAAACACATCAAGTTTTATGAAAGTGAATTTTCTCGCATGCAATTCGTAGCGCATCTATGGGCGATGGTGATATTTACAAGAAATTAACAAGTGCGTAGAGTACAGAGTACAGGCACAAAAATGCGTTTGTGTTTATATGCTCGGAAATATATTTAGATGATTGAGAAACTGTGTTTTAGATAAAAGCATAACTTCACATAATTTTTTTCACACTAGCGAAAAAATATCATGACTTCTTAACTGCAGTATACAGAAAACTGTACATAGTTACTAACTGTATACTGTGTCTGGGGTTGATCTAAAAGCATACATGTAAAAAAATATTTACTATGTATATATTATATACAAGATTGATATTACAGCATTTATTTCATTGCAAGTAGTACCGATAAATACGATCCCGAGGCCTTCATGATCTATAATAATGTTGCCCTTATTAGCAATAACGAAAAATATATGTGCATTATTATGATATGTTTATGCAAAAAATTTTGTACGCTAGATAGATTAATTTTGGACTTTTGAATAATAATATTATCATCATTTGTTATATATTAAAAATATTTCAAATATTGTGATAGATAACAATATAGGTAACTATATGTCATTGCACATAAAAAATTTAATTAATATATGTTTTTTTCTGTAATTATTACGCATCTTACATTTGTGAAGTATTCTAAGGAGAGAACAGCCATTTTGCCAGCTGTAAGCTGCAATTGCCTCTGCGATCTTAAAATTGTAAACAATAGAATCCGACTATTCTTAGCTTTCATATCGTACCAACCGGAATTGTACGCTGCGTTTCCGATCGATTTGCTCTATAAAGATAAAATTAATAACAGAAGGAATTTTATAGTGTTGGTGCCCTTTACAAAATATTAGTATACCACAAACGCTAGAATATCTATATGTTATCGTCTGTATTGTTATCACAATAATTTTCCGTTGCTAACCTTATTGCTTAGATATTCTCCAGCGAAGCAAAATATAAACGCTTCGAGATTCGTATTAAAGTAAAATAAAAGAGATTTTACTATTTTTTCAGTGGCGTCGGGAGTTCCGATTGCCTGCAACGTTGAAACAGAGTTGAAAATGAACACATTTACGCATAAATCAAAAGTTAGAAATATTAGCTTAAATGAACATAATAAATTAATTAAAATGGCATATATATACATAATAGAGACCAATACATAAATTGTTGACTTATGTAATTGACCAAAGTGAAATACATATTTTTATATTTGAAATTCTAATATTAATAAATTTACTCACAGTTACGATGAGAAATCCCAATGAGCAAATGATCATCGTATTCGATGTGAATTGTAGCAAGACGATGTATGAATAAAGATTCTCAATCTTCTCTGAGAGATTGATAATACTTTGATGTTTCCGAATAATTTTCGTAATGACAGTGACGAATGAGTCGTGGGTTTTTTCAATGTTTTTAGATCCAATTTCTCTCAACCAACGAAGTAGGATGTTTATCTGACTGCCCACGTGTAGAGTCTAGAAATCACAATTCTGTCATTTATGACAATGTGATTACAATTGCTGATTTTACCATAATATAAAGACTAAAAATGTTATAAGAAATGCATTCGATAATATGCAGGCAGATTAGAATCTGAAATTGATATTCAATTTTTTTCGAATTTACAACCCAACATTTATATGGATTATTTGGGACATTAATTATATGAATATAATTATATTTTTCTTATAATACTTGCTCATGTATGTGCAGGTTACCAGAGTTAGAAACAAAGCGTTGAATAAACCAGCTCCCACACTGCCCACCATCACGAAAACGGATTGCGTAGCTAATACCAGTCTGTACTTGCGTTGCGTGTCTATAACGAAGGGATACTTCATTTTCATAATAAGAGGCAGTTCAGCTCTCAAATCTGTGACGTCAGTATCGGCTAGGAAAAAGCCAAGGACGTATGCAAGCCCGGAGATTGTATAAAGAATAATTAATCCATTACAAATACGACTCGATAGTTTCGCTCTCTTTGCTGTTTCGCGCAACTCGACGCCAGTGTTATCGCAATCTTTCCAATCTTCCGCTGTCATCGTTAAGATTTCGATAAATTTTCTACAAACGATCGAATGTTTTGAAATAATTGCACATTTCCGCAATGTTTTTTATTTCTATCTTTACAAATTTTTTTAATAGTTTATTTTATTAACCGTCTCTTACCGCTGTTTCAACGAGAAGATAATGAGCTTAAACATCAGTTTTACCAACTCCAAGAAGCTACTCATACAATCCATCAAGTCGAAGATATTGTCGAAGTGAAAATGTGTTACAAAGTACCGGTAGTGAAGGAATTGATTAATTGCTAACGTAGTCACCCAAAACACTCTGTAGGGTAGTACGCATGATATACCTGGCCAAACACCGAACACGGTAAGCATAAGTTCTACCGTGCGATTGATCGTACGTTTACTCGTCATAATTTTTTTTTCTACTGTTTCTGTTCAAGTTAAGGCATCAAAACCTAGGGACTCTCGTCAAAGTATAAAGACCGTATGCTCTCGCTGAATTTATATTTTCCACTCAGTTTGATGTATATACGTTGTTGAAAGTTTGCGTGAGGACTGCAAGGTTATATATAGGATCATTGTGAAGTAGATATCTCCCTTAGGCAATTGATCAATGGCAGTTGCTTATTAAATATTTTTATCTTACTGTGAGCACACCACGAAGACGTAGCTTCTTGTAATTTAAAAAAAAAGAACGATCAAAGTTATCTTGCGTTTCCTCCGCTGACAATGCACTCGTGAATAATTTGCTTAAATATGTAATGATCTATACGTGGAGGTGTAT
>NW_020222841.1:0-10908 GCF_003070985.1 Temnothorax curvispinosus
TCGACCCTAGTGGCCGATCCCGGGGGCTTTTTGCTTTAAAATTTTTGGAGTGGTTAAGATCCGTGGTGCATGGTATGCATTGGCCCCTGGTTGATCGGTCCTAATGGCCGATCCCGGGGGCTTTTTGCTTTAAATAGATTTGAAATTTTAAATAGGTTTGAGCCCCTGGTGACCGTAGGTCCCGGGGGCTTTTTGCTTTAAGGACAAAGCAACACGCCGCCCCCGTGGACACTGGGCCGTCCCGGGGGCTTTTCGCTCTGAGCGTTTTCTAGGTGAGAGTCATGGTTGCTCGTTCACAAGGGGGCGCAGCCTGTCGTCTGCGCCCCAAGTCTGCCCCACCTCCACGATGGTGTCCGCTGGGTACCCGGCTTGCCGGGGAGCTAACGGGGTTCAGGCGACTCGGGAGCACGCCCTGGGCTCTCGGCCGGTCTCGACCGGCGCCAGCGGGTTCATTCCCGTCAGGGCAACAGCGGGAGCATGCCCTGGGCTCTCGGCCAGTCTCGACTGGTGCCAGCGGGTTTCATTCCCGTCAGGGCAATAACGGGAGCATACCCTGGGCTCTCGGCCGGGACACCGGTGCCAGCGGGTTTCATTCCCGCCAGGGCAACACAGCTGGCTGTGGGCTGGCAACCCCTGTCGGCTTACTAATAGTCGCTGGTAAAAACCAAGACGAAGCCTCGGACGACGGGGAACACGGCCCCATTCCCCTGGAGCACGGCCAGGGGGCTATTCGAAAACAACCAAGGCAAGAAATACAGGTCTGTGAATTATCGCTCCCCTTCAGTCGAAGGGGATGCAAAAATTGCGCCGCAACTGGAGCGGGCGAGTATATGGCTCTCACTGTCAAAGATGAGGCCCGGCATATAGAGGAAGTGCACCCTCACCTGAGCATCAGGTACAAATGCGAACGATGTGGCAAGTCATACGCGTCGTATCGGGCGGCAGCATGCCACCTTCCAAAATGCCCAGCAGCCAGGGCAAATGATGGGCAGCGAACCGTAGAGCAGGGCCGGTTCGTCTGCCCGGACTGTGACAGGAATTTCACCTCGCAACGAGGCCTGTCACAGCATCAGAGGCTGGTACACCCAGTGGCAAGAAACCGAGTGAGATCGGAGCAAGCCACTCCGAAGGTGATGGAGCCAAGGAGAGGTAGAGTTTTCTCTGCCGAAGATGTGAGTAGAATGCTCGAGCTCGAGGTAGAGCTCAAGGATGAGACGAATATAGCAAAGGCTATGGCCTTGCTTATGCCGGAGAAAACCCTGAAACAAATAAGGGACAAGAGGAGAGAGACGTGCTATAAGAGGTGGAAAGAGCAGCGCCTCGAGAGTCAAGAACCCCTCAGCGAGGAGGACCGACAAGCGGATGGTGCACCGCTGGAGGTCGATGATGTTTTTGTAGATTCGGAGGAGACCGAGGATGTCTTCTTAGATGAGGAGGAGATACCGTGCAATATATATAGCTTTGACGAATCAACGTCAACTGCACACTGGAGGCAAACCTGCACTGAGGCGGTGCTTGAGGAGCTCAAGAGTAGTGAGCCCAAGGAATCGCTGGAGTTACAGCAACACATTATCCAGCTCCTGACGGCAAAAAGTGAAGGTCAGGCAATAACGCAGGAGGAGGTAGACGCAGCCTATGAGCTGGCGATCAGTTTGTTCCGTGCTCCGGAGTCGGGGAAAACAGGCGGTAATTCCCGAAGACATCGGAGTCGGAGGAAAGGATTTTCGGGAAGAAGTGAACGCAAAGCCCGAGCTTATGCTCGTACACAAGAGTTATATAGGAACAATCCCGCTATCCTCGCTAAAATGGTAAGAGAGGGTATGGATGTCCAGACCGCGGATACAGACGTTTCAGTAAGTCCAACAGTTGAGAGCGTCAAGAAGCTTTACGAAGAGCTATGGGGAAGCCCGGGTCGATGTGATATTGGCCGGGAAGAGCGAGAGGCCACGGTGCCGTATAATCCAGCAGAGATTCTGCATCCTATCTCCAAGGAGGAGATTTTGAAGCGTTTCAAAGCTACACGGCTGAGGGTGGCAGCCGGGCCTGACGGACTCCGCAAGGGAGATCTGATGAGGAACGAGGGAGGCTATATCCTCCACGCAATTTTTAATATAATCATGTTGGCATTGAAACAACCGAGCGCGTGGCGCTGCAATAGAACAACACTATTGCTTAAAGAGGGGAAGGACCCCTCAGTAGCGGCCAATTACAGGCCGATTACTATCTCCTCAATATTAAGCAGATCGTATTGGGGTATTATGGATCAGCGTCTAAGGAAAGTGGTTCACCTGAATGCACGGCAAAAAGGCTTTGTGCCGGAGATGGGATGTTATAATAACATCAACTTGCTGAACAAAGTTCTCGCACTAGCAAAGAAAGATAAAGGAATTGTAGCCACTCAGGTGGACATAGCCAAGGCGTTTGATAGCCTCCCGCACCCTGTTATCAGATACGCCTTACTCGGAAAAGGGCTGCCGGAGGAGGTGGTGGCATTGATAATGGACTCGTATAAAGGAGCCAAAACCACCATAAAATGTCGCCACGAAACGTTCGACATTGAATTGAGAAGAGGAGTCAAGCAAGGAGACCCTCTGTCTCCGCTTATTTTCAACGTCTGCATGGATTTGATTATAGACAGACTTGAAAGAATGGAAGGCTTCCAAATCAAGGACGGCCTGAGTATATCGTGCCTGGCCTTTGCCGACGATATAATACTCATTGCAAATACTAGAGAAGCGGCGAGTCGGCTTATGGATGAGCTCGCCGGCTTCCTTTCACGATGGGGAATGGCACTATCAATTGGGAAGTGCGTTGCCTTTGGTATTGTTACCACCAAGTCTAATTGGTATATGGTGGATCCAGAAATACGCAGCAATGGCGAGATAATCGCCTATTGCGGCCCTGCTCAGTCACTGCAATACCTAGGCATTCAGGTTACTCCGTGGGAAGGAGTAGTTACTAAGCACGCAATTGCGCGGCTAAGGGACACGCTCCCAAGAATTAAAAAGCTACCCCTGAAGCCACATCAAAAAGTTGAACTTTTGGCGCGGTATGTTTTACCGCACTTCTTGTATGCCTTCACTGCGGGCACAGTAAGTGCCACAGAACTAAATGAACTGGACCAAACACTAAGGACGGCGGTGAAAGACTATCTGCACCTTCCAATGTCTACGGCAGATGGTCTGCTATACGCGTCTAAGCGCGATGGCGGCATGGGTTTTCCCAAGCTTGGTATTGTTGTAACGTCCGCAATGTTAAAAGCTGGTTTTCGCTTTCTGAATAATAGCGATCCGGCGATCCAAGCCTTAGTAGTGGCGTCGGGGTTAGAGAACAAATTAAAGCGCTTGGCGCACGTGGCCAAACTGGGCTGGCCCTTAGAGTCGATCAAACAGATCCACGGTTATAAAAATAAGGCCAAAGCGAATGAATGGCGCAAATGGGCGGAATTACCGTCCCAAGGTAAAGGTGTGCCTGCCTATAAAGATGATAAGGTGGGTAATGAATGGCTGTACCGGCCCAACCTGTTGAAACCTTCCAGGTATATTACGGCTCTCAAGTTAAGAGCCAATGTCGCGGCAAACAAGGTGTCGCTGAACAGAGCCACTAAGAACAGCGGTGTCATGTGCCGCAAGTGCAAGGCTCAACCCGAGACACTGGGTCATATACTGGGGCAGTGCGTGTACACCAAGTCTGGTCGTATCAAACGTCACAATGATATTCGAGACTTCATAGAGCGCCACGTTTTGGGGCAACGTAGAATGACGATAACGAAAAAAGCTCGACTACAAGACCCTCATCTGAGGAATCTCCAACCAGACCTGATCATACAGCATCGGGAAAGGGTCTTTGTGGCTGATGTAACAATCTGCCATGAGGATGGCGATCTCTTAGAGAGAGGCAAGAGGGACAAGCTCGTCAAATATGCGTCCCTCATAGACCCGCTTAAAGCCCAATTAGGGGCGAAAGACTGTATGATCCTCCCGATAGTTATCGGGACAAGATGAGCAATGCCCAAAGACACTGTTACCTGTCTTTGTAAATTACAAATTAAAGACAGAGGCTCGCTGAGAACGCTAACATTCCAAGCACTCAGGAGCTCAGTGGAAATCTTCCATATGTTTATGGATTATAACGCGCCTATGCGCCTCAACAGCAGCGATGCTGCAGATTAAAAACTCTTGGCACTAGCTCACTGATGTAATTTTATACATAAACGACGGTCTGGGACCTGATCCACCCAATATCTTATTTATTTATTTATTCGGGAGCACTCTACACTCCCGATTTTAATCTATGCCGGCACTTTTGCCGTAGACATCAGTGATGCGAGTCGCTCAGATGGGCACTGAGCGGCGGCAGAGCCGTGTGACCGAACCGCCCCGGCACACGGGCGGACGCCTCCACGTGGCTCCCCGCGGTAACGGCAACACACCAAGCCAGCCAAGTTCCGTTTCCCCAAGTAGGGGACTCTGCTTAAATAATTTTTCCAGCCCGTACGCAGGAATCCCGCGGCAGATCAGTCAGATGGGTTTCCCTCCTGCGGGAGGACTTGCCAAGAGTGCTAGATAGGCCAGTTACTATAAGATATGTGATAATGAAGAACGAAAGTTATGCTGGATCTCGTATCCTTGTTATTGGGTAACCCGTTGCGCAGATGGGCGATCCAATAGTCAACCTGCAGGGTCGCTCGAGCCGGGACCCGTTGTTATCAGGAACCGCACTGCCCCGAAGCGGTAAGACGCGCCAAAAGGACGTGATGCAAATAACCAAATGCCTCGTCATCTAATTAGTGACGCGTATGAATGGATTAACGCGATTCCCACTGTCCCTATCTACTATCTAGCGAAACCACTGCCAAGGGAACGGGCTTGGAAAAATTAGCGGGGAAAGAAGACCCTGTTGAGCTTGACTCTAGTCTGGCACTGTAAGGAGACATGAGAGAACAATGAAAGAACAACAGAAGTTTAGAGGGAACACTTTGCGACGTCAACGTTTCCTTCACGATGCTCCCGAAGTTCAGCGCGTGACGTGCAAGATCGCTTACAAGAACGCTACGCTAAAGAAAAAAAAATAGTACGATGGACACGAGAGACAACGTTAACGCGTCGCAACAATACCTTAGCATAGTCGGTCTGTGTACCACGTTTCCTGTGGAAAAAAAGTCCCCGACACGACGACAGTACTTCAACGAAGCGTCTCGACGCTGATGGTCCACAGGGCGTTGCAGATTAGTGCCAGCGGTCGCAACGGCTCGCCCCTACTTTTTAGAAACGCAAACTCAAACAAGCACATACGAAAGATGCCGAAATACATATGCGACATCAAATATTTCGTGTTCCGGTTTGTTCAAGTATGTTAGTTTTCATTTTATAGGCGACGGAAAACAGTACGTCACGATATGACTTTTCAACGAATGTATATTTATTTCATATGACATATTACAAACACGCGTTCAGTTACGCAAACTTTCGTCAAAAAGCGCTCTACAAGCACTTCCGCGTCAAAAAACAAAACGTACCTCTTTCAATAACTTACTTGAAAAAATATATTTAGATGAACGAACGTTTTTACGTACGCACGCGTACGTCGAACGCAGTGTTCGGTATCTGTCGACGCTTTATATATATATATATATACCGTCCTGTCGGTACGCTCCGCGACGTTTCGCACACGTCTGTCCAGTAACTTCGTCTTACTTCGCGATTTCGACGCCGCATATTTCAAAGAAACGTAACGCGCCGTAAGACGCGACGACTTGAAAAAAATATATAAACACACATGTAAAGAAAACGTTTGCGAAAAACTTGCGACGTAAGATGTACGGCGTCGAGTACGAGAATACGACACGTGTGTTAAGGCTCTGAAACTGTAAAGAACGCGTAAACCAACAGAAAGACGCGACAGGTTCAAAGCGAACAAAAAAAACGGCACGGCGTTTGTACTATACTACGTCAGACGTGACGTTAGCGCGGGACGACACTTGAAAAAACGATACCGATGATCTCACGTAAACGTACAAACGTCGAAGGTCGACCGCGTTTTTTAACTTAAACTTCTTTTCAACAAAATGTATAACGGCCTCGTTAGTCGACGTCCATGTCCTCGGGGTAGTAGTGTCGCACTCTTCTGGAAACTTTGTTTATCAGATGTGCTACGTAAGTCTTGTACGTTACCGGCGCGATTGACGTACAGACGTATTTTTGTCTTAGTTCATCCTGAAAAACATAGAACGTATTAGAAACGCGTGTCGGATCGTACGTTCTACGATACATATAAAAAAAAGTAAAGTGTGCAAGTAGAAACCTGCACCGTGCTTCCTCCGACGTTTTAAGTGTGCAAGTAGAAACCTTTGCTCACAAAGCTTTCTCTATTTGTTTTGGCTTCCTCATAGAGAAAGCTTTGTGAGCAAAGGTTTCTAGGGACCTTTGCGTACGTCAAAAACTGAGTCTACGCAACCAACGCTTAACGACGTCGATATAAACGAGGGGTAGAAAAGACTGAAAACGATACAAAACATAGAACGAGGGCGCGCGCTCCAACGTTGCGGAACGTAAAACCGAAACAACGCGTTCTGCAAAACGTCAAACGTTTCGTAAAAAAAACCCCTTGCGTCGTAGCATGTTTCATTACGTTTCATATCGTCTTAAGTCTTTTCTACCTCTCGTTCATATCGACGTTGTCAGACGTTGCGTGCGTAGTTCTGGACGTCAAGAACATTCGATAACGTTGGCACCAACATACCGACACACCAACACACCGACACACCGACCGACATTTTTTAAAATAGCGCGTTTTTGACGTTTTAAAACATTTTGAACACCGTGGCAAAAGTAACTAAAAAAAAATGTTGTTTGCGAAAACAAAGCTTCCTCTATAAAGAAGCAAAAAAAATCAACATTTGACGATCACTGACGATAAAAGTAGCGTAACTACTCGGAAATGTAAAAGAGAAACATGTATAGAAAAATGTTTCGTATACGGTAAAACGGTCGACACTGTTACGCATACCTGAAAAACGTCTGCGGTCACCCTGAAAGTGAATAAAAACTTCTTGAACAGCATCTCGTCGAATACTTGCATATAAGCATCGTTTGCGTTTTCCTGCATTTCCCCTAATTCTTGCGCCGATCGGCCTATGATTTTCTCAGCCGTTTCACCAAAGGCAATTACCCAACGACTACCTGTTGCGTCTGATAGATTCATCTGAAATGTGTTACAACACGAACGCAAACAGATATCAAAAAATACTTTTACGCGAACGAAGTACGCGGCAAAAACACACGACATACATTTAACAGTAAGCGATACTTGAACGTTGACGAGTCCTTGTTACACTTGTCGCATCTAAATACTCCGGCAGATGTATCGCGTAACTGAAAGTAAAGTCAACGTTTACAGCACCGCGTATTTTCGTAACGAGCTTGAAACGCGCCGGACTCTTTCGTTTCAAACGTCTCCGCCGCGCGCCGACCCGTTACCTTCCTGCAACCAGTTACGGGGCATGCCTTGTAAATAGCAGTTTCCGTGCGAAACATGTCAACGATCGCCACAACTGCAACGGAATCTGAGAGCGTACATGTTTCCCCCAAGCGAGCTGCAGTCATCTCCTCGAAAGTGTACAACGACGCGTTGAAGTCATCACTTCCACCTGCTCTAGACTCGGCGTTAGCCGTTTCCAAATGGCCAACTGTAGTATACCACGTGCGCAATCTGAAATACGTCGTACATATATCGTCGACTGTATTTTTATCGACCGCGCGTATATTTTCAAACATATATTATCACAACAACATATTTTCAAAAAATGTTAGAACGGCCACGTTAACGAACACGAACGTCTATAAAAAGACATATTTAAGAACGTGCGTAACATTAAAACGTACCGAAAAAGCAAACGTAAACGAAGCGTCGTTCCCTTACTTACAACAAATATTTATATCGATGTACAAAGTCAGCGGTGCTTTACGTTAACGACAGTTTAACGATACCTGTGTGCTTCAGGAAGATCAGGATCCTTTACAAGTACGGAGGATGTCATAAGGGATAACGTTCTTTCACCATTATATTCACTGACACGCGCTCCTTTAACGGCAATAATCGGCGTCGCAGAACCATCAAAATCCTCGGTTTGCTGTACCCACAGTGTAGTCCACCTAACAGACAGATTTTTTTTTTCATCCACCGTAACAGCAAAATGTTAAACGCTGTCACGAAACTACTCAGCTGTGTGCCGCTGTCATCAACGATCGTAATATCTCTCTTCAAAAGCGCTTGGCCGGTACTTCGTTGCACAAGAGATTGTAGATCGTTGACATGTGTAACGACACCCAAGACATCTAAAAAAAAACCAACATCGTCAACTCCGACGTTTCAACCGACGTCCGGTATATCGTTACCAACGTTTCGTTTATATCATATTCTAAACGTTAACGGTGTTTGTTTGTCGCCGTGACAGTAAAACTTTACGGTAGAACGCGATACACGTACAACGGACCGGTAAGTGACCGTTACGTTTACAGCGAAACATCGAACGAAAACGACGGGTTGTCACGTGCGCAAGCGAAACGTCGCGAAGCGACCGCGTAACGCGGAAAAAACGCCGTTACGTAACGTAACCACGTTTAATGGTTACCGATATTTTTATACTGTACCTATTAAAACATCTTTCTCTTTGTTTTCTATTTCACTTATGGGACAAGGATAATACCGCAACCTCGGAATATCCTCACAGTTTTTATAGCAAGGCACGATTTCTGTCGTAGCGGTCATCGTCAACTCGTAATCGTTTTTCAATATGTTGAACTGTTTGTTTGCTGCTTTCAGTGTGCACCGCGAGATATAATATACATTTCTAGGCTGTCGAACGAAAAACACTTGATAAGTTACACGGCCTTTCAAAAAACAAAGTTTCATACACCCCACCATGCGTTCAGTCCGCAAACACAAACCTTTATCAGGTCGTAGAACTTGTCGCATTGTTCTCTGAAGGCGGTACATCGAATTTCAGCACTTTCATCGATCAAATCCATGGAAAAAAGTTTACCTTTTCCACGGGAATTATTCCATGTTCTGATTGAAGACTTCGTAGTCACGCGAGCTTTAATCGTCCATCTAAAAACACCGTCCGCCGTGTCTCTTTATTTTCACGATTGTATATTTTCAAACGATATTTTATACAACGGAGACGTCTCTTACTTGTTTTGATAAGGCGTTAAGGCAGCGATCGGCATAGTGGATATGTGAGAAGAGTCCGACGACGTTGAAAAACTCCTTTCAGTTGCACCATCTTGTAATAAAACAACGTTTTAAAACGTCCGTTAAAAGACCGTTACAAACACAAGTTACATGCGACGTTACTCTACACGTCGCGGAAGCAAGCCAACACGCAACTCACTTGTTGGAAAAGGAGAACTTGCAGCTGTACATGTAGCTGCGGCGTCAGTCGCTGCGTTAAACGCTATCGTAGTTGTTGGAAAAGAAGAACTTGCAGCTGTGGATGTAGTAGCAGCGTCAGTCGCTGCGTTAAACATTATCGTAGTTGGCGTGCCTATCCTGTGCCCAACTTCACTGCCAGAAACCAACACCTCGATATTTAGTATCAGTATCACTTTCCTGCGAGAAAAAAATGTTACTTGAAATTTGACGTGTTCACTTTCGTTACGACAAAAAAAAAGATGTAACAACGACCGACCTTTTTTCATCACTGTTGTTCATTGAACACACGCGATACTTTAATATTCTGCTCGAGATTGTCGTCTCAGTCAAACGTTCATCCGTGATAAACGTATTTAATTGAGTTGCCAACATAGCGTAGGGGGTTGCGCTCTGTCCATCGGACACTACCAGTTTGTAGCGATCAAGAACAACATCATTTTTCAGAGCGGGTTTTACGATCTTTTGGATACTCTGTAAACCACATACACGCGTCATAGACAAGGCCGTACTAACACGTACACGCGAAACTCGTTAAAAAGTTATAAACGCTTGCTTGCAACGTCTATACTCACCAATATTTGGAGCACCGGTTTCTCAACGTCCACGCCCCGCATGATTCTCTGCGAAAAATAAACGCGTAAATTTTACATACGCGAACGACCAAACACGCGACGACTTTCACTTGCCGTACCTCCAAGGCTTCTTCCGTTAATTCATACATGACTGTGCGTTCGTCGCAGCGTAGTGAGAAAAACCCTACTGCGTGCTTCGCCACCAAAAAAAGCGTAACCGACGTTTTGTTCCCCGGAAAAAATCTCCCGGAAATCAGTTCCCGGAAAAAATCTCTCCGGAAAAAATCTCCCCATCAAAAAATTTCCCCCGAAAAATATCTCCCCCGGAAAAAATCTCCCCCGGAAAATATTTCCCCCGAAAAAAATTTCCGTGCCCAGCAAAAACCGAGGTGCCACATGGGTTTACAACTTTCCACGTGTGAAAAGCCCACGCACGTACTTTGCAAGGCACACTATGTGTATAGTTTAATGATAGTGGAGCCCCCCGCAGGGGGGCGGAACCTACTGCCTCCACGCATACACTTTTCGCGCGAGGCGAGGTGCCACATGAGTTTATAACTTTCTACGTGTGAAAATCCCACGCATATACTTTGCAAGACAACTTTTCTCAAGAAGTTTAACGCAACCAGCAAAGCGCAAATAAATTAAAAAAGTTGTCGTAACTAAAAACAGAGACAATAAATACATAACTCATGATAATTTAATACAACGAAAGATTGACAGCAACATTCCTCAGGATTTTCAACGCATCCAACAAAGCGCAATTAACGTAATACAATCGGCGTAACTAACAACAAAGATAAATAACACATAATTCATAACACATTTTTATAACGATAGATTGGCAGCGACATTCTTCAAATATTGTAACACATCCTGTCGGTTGTAGGCTGCAACGAGA
>NW_020222842.1:0-1001 GCF_003070985.1 Temnothorax curvispinosus
AGAATTATCCTGCTCGAAATACTAAATAGCGACTTCACGGCTTAATATCAAAATGTTTATAAGATTTGCAGACGCCAATCTCAAAAGATAATCTCCCTTGTACCTAAAGCCTTCAATCTTCTGAAATACTCCTTCTTTGAATATATGTTCTCGCATGCTGCGGTTGACTTTAGCTAGATTGCACAAAGCTGTTAGAGTCTGGCAATTCTCATTAACGGAACACTCTGGGTTCAGAAAATTTACGATGAATTGAACAAACTCCGTGAGTAGTTGACCGGGAAATATAACCTCAGGACGTTTCGTAAGTGTCAAACGGACCAAAGCTAGCGAAGCTTGTTTCTTTCCCTCAACTGTGCCATCCAGCGCTAACGACAACAATGCCTCCGTGCCACCTTCATCAACAACCATTTCTCTCACTCCCTCTAGAATACATATCGCGTTGAAAACGCGCGCTATCAATTCCTTGCAATTCTGACTGTCCGTTTTGGCGAGGTTCACCAGAACGCTGATCACATTGGCGGCCACTAATGCCCACAATCTTTTTACCAAGTCGTCGTCGTCCAATTCAGATTCCTCGGGAAAATAATATTTGACAAACTTTGTCAATTCTATCATCTCAGGTTCATGCTCGTCATAAGCGTTGCACAAGTTCACCAACGTCGTAAGCACGCCGAAGAGAACCGATTGATTACCAGTCTTGGCGATCTCGATCATCATATGAATGGCTTTTTTATCCTCGATCAACTTCTCTTTGACTCCGGGGTTGAAAGTCAGATACGACAGACCTTTTATGGCCCATTCTCTCATATTGTTTTCTTTCTTTGGATTAATCAATAATCGTCTGCAAGCCTCGGTCAATTCCTTGGTCACTCCATCCGCAAACGGTCTGGTAGTCGCGTCTGAATCTCCGGAATTACCCATCTTGCAAAAAGCCACTAACGCTCGAACCCGAAATGAATCATCTTGAAATTGACACAGCTTTTTTAATATATTGACACCTT
>NW_020222843.1:0-1643 GCF_003070985.1 Temnothorax curvispinosus
AACCGTGTCCACTTAACGTATTTTTTTAGTCGATGTCTGAGTGTGGTGACATTATAATGTCGCGTAAACGAAAAAACTTGCGGCTGCTATAGTGGCTAGCATTATTTTAAATAGAAGAAGGGTTTTAAGTAACAACAAAAAAACCTTCTAGGTCAAGCAATGGATTGATCGCAGGTGTACATTCGGTGCCGGATCTGCTCTAATTAGAGAGCTTAAGATTGAAGATTCCCAACAATTAATAGTTTCTGCAGACTTACAAGTTGTGAAGTGAAATACATAGTGCGATATTATTATTTAGTTTTTAGTTTGCGAAATACCTTGATGTTAGATTTTTATATGTAGATATTTATTTCCTTTTTTTTTTAAATGTACTTAATTCGCGTAAAAATGTATTTTATTTCAGCACTGTAAACTACAGTGTAACTAAAACGTGCAAACTACATATGTAAAACTAAAGTGTAACTAATTATTTATTGACCATCAAGTAATTAAAGAATGTATTAAAAATATTTTTACTTGATTCTTTAAATTATGAATTTTTTTCGCACTTTATTCGCAAAACATAAAAATTTAAAAATTTTTTTATTTATGTCACAGTTAGTAGTTATGAAGTATCGTATTTCACAATAGTTCATGATTTCCGCATTGTTCAATAAATTTCTTTGTGTCATCAAAGGAACAAATTTTTGCCATCTTGGTTTTTACTCTCAACATGTAGCTCTCAAAATACAAACAGCGTTCGAGCTTGGCGAGCTGGTCTCCGAAAGTAAAATAACGTCGTGTCGATTTGAGAGTAGGTCTTGACAAGTTCGCTCGCCGAGAGCTGCGATTCATTCTCCGTTAGGTACTCTCCAGGAATATGTCCATTTGCGAGAATCAATCTCGAGATAGCTACTCTCGAGAGTTTTACTCGCAGGTGGACACGCACCATTTTAGATTAAGAGCGACCACACCGATTTCAATGATTTGATATATGTTGTCGATATGAAACGAGGTGCAACATGGGTTTACAACTTTTCATGCGTGGAAAGCCGACGTATGTACTTTGAATGCACACTATGTGTCTAGTTTAACAATAGTGGAGCCCCCCGCAGGGGGCGGAACTTACTGTCTGCACGCATACACTTTACATGCGAAACAAGATACCACATGACCTGCTACATTTTTCAAACTTGTTAATAACTTTTTAATAAGCAACGAGCGACGATTAAATTATAAGAAAAAGTTACTCAGAACTATGTTCTCGACAACATATATCAAAGTCATTAAAATCGGTGTGGTCGTTTTTAATCTAAAGTTTTACCAACTTTAACAATGTATATTTCGAAAACCAGAGCGGTTAGCCCTATAAGACCTATATAATTATTTGTTCAGCGTTAAAAGTACTACCAGAAACCATCGTCAAATTAAAGCGCCAAGGTTATCGGAATCTTGCCAAAGTAGACATGACAATGTCTAAAATTAAAATCAATACTCATTTATACAGATATTGCACGTGTGAATTATGTATATGTGTCTAAATAAAATTTGATTTTTCATTATTTCTTATTACACATGCCTGTACATATAAATACCTATATAATATAAGAATTAATTTTGTCTCTTATAAAAAAAAAATCTGAACAAGGATATTCCAATGTGTT
>NW_020222844.1:0-5575 GCF_003070985.1 Temnothorax curvispinosus
ATTGATTGATTGATTGATTCTTTATTTCGCCATAGTCAAGACTTTAGGCGATAATGAATAATACAAGAAAATATGTAATAGGCAAGAGCAAAATACAAAAGACAAAATTAGAATAAGTAAGAACTAAGAGAAAAGACACGGTGTGATAACTGTAATGAAGCGGTGAGCAGAAGTGGAAACGATGAAGATAATGATGTGTAAAAAGCAAAAAAATAATAATAAATCATTTACACCCGGCCACCGCTTCATCATTATAAAACCAAATAAACAAATGAAACGTGCCTGAATGTACATAATTGATGTGATGGCAATACATCACACAACTAAATTTCGTTAAATAGGTATAAGTTATGTGAAATGTTGTGTGAAGTATTGCTGAGATTAGTGAGTCAACGGAGTTCGGTCGTTGAGCTCCCTCAGACTGAATAAGAACTGAAAACGGAATTATGACATCGCCGCTTAGCACTAGTGTAGATTTAGACGCAGCAACAATTTATGTACAAAGACTAGAACACACTTAGCATACGTGGCGCAACATGATCACGCACTCACGCCACGCCCTGCCCAACGGTAAGGCCCCCTGCAGAACCTCAGACGGAACCAAGTTCAAGTGAAAAAAGGTAGTCATAGAGCTTTTGCTTGAATTCATTGATGGACGACAACGACACTACTTCAACAGGTAGCGAATTCCATAAGTAAATGCCCGCAAGGTGGAAGGACCTGTGATAAGTCTCAGTTCTATGGATAGGAATTTGGAAGGTGTGAGGAAGCGCCAGACGTGAAGATCGCCTCATCGAGAGATCAGCCTTGACAAAGATCTCAGAGAGATAGCTAGGAGACATACCATTAGATATTTTGAACATCTCAATACCGAGGAAGTATAGACGTCTATTGCTCACAGTCAGCCACCCGAGTCGATGACGATAAGGAGTAATATGTTCATCCCTTCTCAAACCGAAGATAAACCGAATCGCACAATTGATAAGCCTTTGCAGTTTGGTATTAAGCTCGTCTGTAACGTCGTTGTAAACGAGAGAACAGTAATCCAGCAAAGGCCAAATCAAAGCAGACACAAGTTTTACGCGCAACTGGAATGATAAAGAGTTTTTGTGATACTTGAGCTTGTGCAGCGTGAAGTGTACCCTCCTGGAAATATGGGCGACGTGGCCGTCCCAAGTTAGGTCGGAGCTCATGATGACACCTAGATTCCGCGCCTGGGTGACAAACGGAATAGAGGTACCACCAACGGAGATGAGAGGTAATTCATTGAAATTAATTTGGTCAACGTAACGCTTGCTGCCGAGTATTAGAACCTTGGATTTTTTAAGATTGAGAGATAATCCATTTGTGGCCGCATATTCTGATATAACCCCAACATCGTGAGCCACTAACTGCAAGGCAACATTCAGCTGACTAGAGAGACACCTACGGTAAATTTGCGTGTCGTCAGCAAAAATCAAGCGTTGAGTGAATCTTAGGAAAGCACCAATGTCGTTGATAAATAGGGAAAAGAGGAGCGGACCCAATACCGATCCCTGAGGAACACCTGAGGTGACAGGTAGCCAATCGGAGAATACGTCCGCCAGATCGGCAACCGCTTGGGAGCGACCAGTGAGGTATGAAAAAATTAGTTTTAGGGCGAGATCTGAAAACCCTAGTTGCCTCAGTTTGGCTAGAAGTAGAGGATGTGAGACGGTGTCGAAGGCTTTACTAAAGTCGAAGAGGACGAGGATCAATACTTCGCCCGCATCAACGCCGCTCTTGATATCGTGGAATAATCTTAGGAGAGCGGACTGGGTGGAGTAACCCTTACGATAGCCCGATTGACGGTCGTCGAGAATATGGTGCTTGTTGACAAAGTCAACGATTTGGCGGTGCAAGATTTTTTCGAACAGCTTCGAGAGTTCACACAAGTTGGCAATGGGTCTCGTTTCTGACGGAGAGGAAGGAGATTTGACCTTGGAAAGAGGGCGCACGATAGCGCGTTTCCAAAGTGATGGAAAATAGCCCAGATTGAGGCAGCAGTTAAAAAAGGTGGTCAGGAGGTTACCAATATGAGGCAAGGCCAGAGCTATAGCAAACAGAGGCAATCGATCGTAACCCGAGGCAAAAGAAACAGAAGATGATGAAACCATTAGAGAGGATAGATCGTCATAAGATATTTCGGTGAAACTAAACTGTGGTTCGACGGGCACAATGGATAGAATGATATTGGAGAATTGAGATTGAGTGCAAGAAGGAAAACGATTAGAGACAGAGGAATAATGAGCATTCAAGAGATCACGTGAAAAGAAGTTGAGAGGTGAGGAAAGAGGCGATTCAACTAAACCAAGATTGGCCAGTTGCCGCCATATCTTGGACGGATCAGAGACTGAACTCAATCTATTCATGTGAAACCGCTCTCTTGCACCTCGCAAATCAAGTGTAAGTTGATTCCTAAAGAGCCTGTAAATATGGAAATCGAGAATGTTGCCAGATCTACGTGCCGCATTGAAGAGGCGGTTGCGATGCCGAATACCGCGTATAAGGTCAACTGTAAGCCAAGGCGCCGACGGACGAGTCACTCGAAAAGAATGAATAGAAGCATGTAGATCCAAGCTGGCGGTGATATCATTAGTAACGGTGCTCAGGATGTCGTCAATCTCCAACTCGCCCGGGCTCGTCAGGCCAAAATCGCGCGGGAAGGATGAAAGGAGCTTGGAGGTAAGAGTCTCAACGAACTCGTGATTATCGAATCCCTTATAGCAACGACGGACCAAAGTACGATCCGTGAAGGACGGAGCCTTGACAGAATAGGTAAGCTCGATGAGATCATGGCCGTTGATGAAGGGGGCATCCGACTTACGGTAAGATAAAACTTTATCGAGGTTGTCGACTATAAAAACGTCCAACCAAGAGTCTGAGGAGCTGGTATGAAAAGTCGGTTGCGACTCGACGATATTGAGCGACAACTGCGAAACAATGCTCCTAAGATGATTAGCCTCATATGAAGAAGCGAGTAGGTTACAGTTTAGGTCACCAGTAATAATAATGTTCTTGTAACTAGGAGTGAATACGGAAAGTGCATCGATGTAATTACTAAGGTTTTTGCCTTTCGGTCTGCGATACATAGTAGTGAATAAGAGAGGCTCGCGTGTGCCGTAACGGATGTCGAGAATGAGATATTCAGGTGCATTCGAGAAAGCAGAAGGTGACGACGCAAGAACGCGCGCACGCAATGATTCATGCACATAACAGGCCACACCGCCACCCTCCCTGCCCTCCCTGTCAACACGCAACAAATAATAGCCAGAGATACGCACTAGATCGTCTGAAATGTGTGAGTGAAGCCAAGTCTCGGAAATTGAGATAATGTGAAAAAAGTTGAATGATAAAAAGGCCTGTATTGACTCAAGATGAGCAGGAAGGGAGCTAGCGTTAAAGTGGGCAATCGCGAGACGGTCGCGCGAAGCAGACGAAACGTGGCCAGCGTCAACCGTGGGTCACTGGAGCCCCGCCAGATCAGCCTCGGTGGTGATCAAAATCGGAGATTGACCGCGGTCTCTACGGACAAAGATCCGGCCGTCCCTGCACCATACGTGCTTAAAAGATAACTGTTTAGCCCTCGTTCGAGTCCTGCGCAACAAGTTATAAATATCCGCGGGAAGCAGCTCGTTAATGTAAATGTGCCCGGGTACTTCCTTCGAGAGGACATCGCTGACAGCCAAGCGACGCCTGCGGCGCACAGTCCCGAGAACGAAGTCACGAATCTCACACGACTTAAGCACCACAATAATTGACCGCGGTTTAACGGTGGTGACCGCACGATCGGAGGCGGAAACAGTGCCAGGCGCCGCCTCACGCGCCGCAGACGCACTGCCAACCCCCACGTCCCGAGTCTCAAGAACGTCGGACGCAAGCTGTGGTATACCCAGCGCGCGAAAAACGCTGGTAACGAGCAGTTCAGATGAGTCGGTAAAAGAACCAGGTATCCCAGAAATAATAATATCCGACGTTCGCGAGCCTCGAGACGCGGAAGGCTGCGAAACAGGATGAGGACAACTCGAGTCACTCTTCAATTCGCGCACCTCACGTTCAAGAGCGGCACACTGCTGCTCGAGCTCGGCAATGCGCCGACTATTGCGATCGACACCCTCTGCAATCACACCCAGTTGATTAAGTTTGTCGTTAATTACATTGCTCGTATGCCGCTGGTCCTCGATGAAAGCCGAGAATCGAGCCTCAGATGCCGAAAATCGTGAATCCGACGTCTCTATGAAAGCAGAGAATCGTGCTTCCGATGCCCTCAACTGCTCAATCAATTGGCGCAATAGCGTATTGGTTGTCACGTCAGTCTGGCTGGTCGTGTTGGCAAAGTCAAACTGCTCGGTGCATTCAACACCCGGTGTGAGGTGAGAAACCGGAGAAGCCGCCGACGACACGCAAGGCAGAACGTTTGCAGCGTCCACGCTCGGCACCGGAGGCTGCGAGGCAGCCAGCTCCTTACAGCAATGGTCCGCGTATCTTGTTACGGAAAATGGCTTGACGCAACCAGGATGGAAAGTTTTCCCGCACTTACATTCAACAGCCTCGGTCGCAATCGACTTCTTGCACCTGGTACACTTGATGCCTGTACGCTGCATAACTGGATTGATAACAGCAGCGCGGAGGAGAACCAATGCAAAGCAGCTGTTCGGTGGGTACAGAAGGTAGTGCCACTCAGAGCCCAAAGGTGTCGCCACATGCACAAGCAGGCAACGATGGGCACATGCACAAGCAGGCAACGATGGGCACGTGCGCAAGCAGCAGCCAATCAGCAGTCACCGGTACGTGCACGGAGATAGCATCAAATAGAGAAACGGCAAGCGACCGGAAGTATAGAACAGGTCAGATCGACAAGGCAGGCGCATGCGCAGCGGCAGTCAACGCCTTTCACGGAAGATTCCAAGAATTCACAGATTTCCGAGAATAAGGTTAGGATGAGCAATATTGCCCGTCAACGAGATGATCAGAAATAGGCAGCAAGTACCAAGAAAATGATCATAGATCGTGACAAGCAATTAAAGACTTGCTTACACCTGCAACAGAATAGCCCGAAGGCAGCTTAAAGCAGCAACGATTATCACTCAAAGAAGGAGCAAAAATACAGTGAACTGGCGATACTCACACACACACAGAGAGAGAGAGAGAGAGAGAGAGAGAGAGAGAGAGAGAGAGAGAGAGATAGATAGATAGATAAATTTATTTTATGCCCAAGCCTTAGCTAAAGGGCAAGGTACAACATAACATGTGGATATAATCTGTATAGCAACAACAGAAATGATTATCAGATAACAAAATTTTTGCTATATAGAAGCAATGTAACAAAAACTATAATTAAAACTATATAACTATGTGCACGACTAAATTAACGCAAACTTAAACCTAATATTAATATTAACTGCTAGACGCAGTCACACGACACGCCCAACACCTATAATAGAAAGTAATGTAACAAAATTAGACTATGATACTTGTAAATAACCAAAAGATTCACGCAACTTAATCATAAAGAGAGAGAGAGAGAGAGAGAGAGAGAGAGAGAGAGAGAGAGAGA
>NW_020222845.1:0-1089 GCF_003070985.1 Temnothorax curvispinosus
TCAAGCAACGCGATTGGTTGAAACTTTACTGTTACTGTTATGAAAAAGTGTGTGTCCGGGGCTTTAGTCAGCAGCTTATGCTGCGTTCCCACTATACGCGTCGCGCGTCGCGTGTCGCGTCACGACGCCACGTCGTGAATTAAGCGGGGAGCACACACTTCTGCACAACGCATAATACGTAAGCATAAGAAAACTGATTGATTTAATTCCTTATGCACATGTGTATGGACCAATCAATTTTCTTATGTTTACGCCTTATGCGTTGTGCAGAAGTGTGTGTGTCCGGGCTCTTATCCAATCAAAACGTTTCATTTTATGACGTCATTTCCGACAAGATCTCGCGTCGGAAATGACGTTATAAAATGAAACGTATTGATTGGATAACTCACGACGCGGCGTCATGACGCGCGCGCGACGCGTATAGTGGGAACGCAGCATAAAACTTTGTTACGTGCAATGGCCTAATGGCTCCTGCCCACAGGACGCGAAAACGCTTACCGCGCGACAAGAAACGACGTGGTAGCCAATAAACTTTTGGTTCTTACGGAAAAGCGACACGGCGATTGGATACTGCGTCGCTTTTTGCCGCGCGGCAAGCGTTTCCGCGTCCTGTGTGCAGAAACCATAAGGCCATTGCACGTAACAAAGTTATAGTTATAATCGTAAGGCCGTAAGAAAATAGACCAATCACAGTCGATTATTCTCCCTGAGCTCGAAGAATACTCGAATGTGATTGGTCTAGTTTCTTACGGCCTTACGATTATGACTATATGGCTGCGTTCCCACGTTCCCACTATACGCGTCGCGCGTCGTGTCACGACGTCGCGTCATGAGTTTAAGCGGGCAGCACACACTTCTGCATAACGCATAATGCGTAAGCATAAGAAAACTGTTTGGTCTATTTCCTTATGCACATGTGTATGGACCAATCAATTTTCTTATGTTTACGCATTATGCGTTGTGCCGAAGTGTGTGCTCCCCGCTTAAGAGTATGCAGTAAGGGTGCGTTCCCACTATATGCGTCGCGTCACGACGCCGCGTAATGAGTTATCCAATCAAAACGTTTCATTTTATGACGTCATTTCTGAC
>NW_020222845.1:1189-1947 GCF_003070985.1 Temnothorax curvispinosus
GATTGGATAACTCATGACGCGGCGTCGTGACGCGACGCGCGACGCGTGTAGTGGGAACGCAGCCTTAGGCCGAGTTTCCACTGAGCGCGTCACGCGTCGCGTCATCCGAGTTGACCAATCAAAACATCCTATTTTGATCCCGTCACAAGTAATGTAATAAAATGGGATGTGTTGATTGGTTAACTTGTGATGACGCGACGCGTGACGCGCTCAGTGGAAACTCAGCCTTAGGCCATTGCACGTAACAAAAAGTTTTATGCTGCGTTCCCACTATACGCGTCGCGCGTCGCGTCACGACGCCGCGTCGTGAGTTAAGCGGGGAGCACACACTTCTGCACAACGCATAATACGTAAGCAAAAGAAAACTGATTGATCTATTTCCTTATGCACATGTGTATGGACCAATCAATTTTCTTATGCTTACGCCTTATGCGTTGTGCAGAAGTGTGTGTCCGGGCCCTCATCCAATCAAAACGTTTCATTTTATGACGTCATTTCCGACAAGATCTCGCGTCGGAAATGACGTCATAAAATAAAATGTTTTGATTGGATAACTCACGACGCGGCGTCACGACGCGCGCGCGACGCGTATAGTGGAAACGCAGCATAAAACTTTGTTACGTGCAATGGCCTAAGGCTGCGTTCCCACTATACGCGTCGCGCGTCGCGTCACGACGCCGCGTCATGAGTTATCCACTCAAAACGTTTCATTTTATAACGTCATTTCCGACAAGATCTCGCGTCGGAAATGACGTCAT
>NW_020222846.1:0-10772 GCF_003070985.1 Temnothorax curvispinosus
CTGATCAACGACGTCCACAAATATTATCGTACGTCGTGTGTTATTTTCGTGCGGCCTGACAATTACGGTGAGTATACTTAGATACCGGGAACAGTTTCCGATTATCATTTTTCACACTGCACTTTCGCGAACTTTCGAACAAATATTGAATCATCATTTCACGTGCAAATTATTTCTATACGGTATTATTTATTTAAACATATTTTTAGTTTTTCAAAAAATTATTTTCTTTTTTATCTATAATTGTTACGGATTTAAATTGAATAAAATGTAATTAAATAAGAAAAAATTAAGTCACTTTTTTTTAACTTTTATCCTTGAAGGAATTAAGGCTCAACTTCTGAATAGCCCCTACTTCCGAATTTTATGAAACTTGCAGCAATTGTTGACCATTAGAGGACACGTTCATATCATAAAAAATTTTGTACGGAAACAAATAGGAACGGAGAAATTGGCATAAAAAATTTAAAAATTTGATTTTAATTTATAGACAATCTAGTGGTTGAATTTTGATGAAAGTTGTGGAAATAGTATTCTGATCGGCAGGAATGCTTGGACATTTTGATATGTATATGACATATATGTATATGTATATGTATATGTATATGTATATGTATATTATGTCCAGGGATTTCTGCCGGTAGAGTGTACATGTATGAACAAAGGAAAGTCTTTTAAAGCAGTGAATGGAAATTTTAAAGCAGTGGAAAGAGCACGCATGTACTTTGAAGGCACACTATGTGTCTAGTTTAACAATAGTGGAGCCCCCCGCAGGGAGTGGAATCTACTGCCTCCACGCATACACTTTTCACGCGAGACGACTTGTCACATGGGTTTATGGTGTGTTTTACGAGCTCGTTTATATAAGTAGAGGTGGTATTAAACAAGATGAGTTAGTCGATCATCTGTGTGAATATTTGTGGCAATATACAAATTATTCATTTGTATTGTATTGCATCGTATTTTCTTTGTTCATGTATGTACATACTATTTTGACATATGTATTAGTCATTTATGCCTTTTAATACTCAACATAACTGTTATATTTCTCAAACTTGTTTTGTTAATAACTTCTGAATAAATAACGAGCGCGGGCTGAAACCTTCCGAAGGTCACTTAGGAGGGTGACCTTGACAACATATAATACTAAAATATCAAGGTCATCCAATGTGACCCCCTCCATGTAAACAATTACCCAATAGGTAATCATACAATTTACCATTTGTATATTTTTAATTTCACCGTTCCTATTTGTTTCTGTACAAAATCCTTTATAGTGTGAGTGTGTCCTTTAATGCTTTACAATTGCTGCAAGTTTCAGTTAATTTGGAAATAGGGGCTAATCGGAGGTCTTACCGAAATTAAATGAAGTTATGATTTAGAGAGCATTTATAATTCTAACAACAAGTAAAATATAATACTATCTTCGATGCGAATATTACAGATTTGAACATGACGACATTGGTGCATACGTGGTCGCGCGAATTCTCACGGCACCAAGTCATGACCGTGACCATAACTTTCTCGGATCTGACAAGTGAGTACAACAAGTACGGGAAAAATGTCACGCGGCCGTTGTTTGTCGTTCTCCTCGACACCGAGGAGACCATGGTCGAGTTCGCCGAGACCACGAGGAGCATAAAGCCCATCTCTTTTTCCTTTTGGCTCGTTATGTTTCTTCAGCGTCCTGGAAATCCTCTCGAGGAACACTGCAGACATCCTACCGATAACGTATTCAACGTGGACTTCAGCACCCAGATGCTGGTTCTCTGCTATGCTCGCCCGATTCTAGTCGAGTGGTACGCCATTCGCGATAATCGCACCAGAACGTATGACCTGGCCTTGTGGTCCCCCGATAGAGGTTTACTTTTAAGGACGCGAAAGTCCCTCTACGCTAGAAGAAGCGACATGTTCGGCGACGTTGTACGCGTGGCGTCTGTAAACGTAAGTTTTTCGCTCTTCCTCGACCTCCGTTGTGCGTTGCTTCTTTTGCGAATCGGAAAATGGTCGTGAGCGACGACCTTCTAGAAAATAATCGCTTTGAAAGAAAATTATCTCGAAATTTGTCACGAAATCGATATTAGAACGATCTGAACGATTATTACGATTAACCCTTAACGATGATTTATAGATCTCGCGTATGTAGACTCCTATGTAGACTCGAGTAAATTGACTTTGACAATTCTGTTGATTTATCCACGAAGAACTCGCCGTGGACCTCGCAGGAGAACGGTACGGTCGGCGGGTTTTTCGGTCTGTTGCTGATAGAGCTCAGCAAAGTGATGAACTTTACGGTGGAGATTCTGGATCCGGTGCAGGGATACGGCAGCTGGAGCAAAGAGAAAAAGGTGTGGACAGGTGCGATCGGCCAGTTGGTGGCCAACGAAGCCGATATCGGCATCTCCGGATTTGTGATGACGACTGACAGACAAAACGTCATCGACTATACAATACCATTGATACGCTCGCGATACAGTCTTTATTTTAAGGAGCCTAACACAGCCTTGGTGGAATGGTCTTTATACTTAAGGGTAATAATTATCTTTATATCAACAGTACCTGATAAATTAGTATTAGGTGTATTAATAGTAGACATGCATCATTTAATATATTACATATGCCTATGGTAATTATATTGGCTACAATTAAAGGGCTAAAAATTACAGTGGTGTAAGTCAAATTTTTCAAAATATTTGACTTACACCACTGTAATTTTTACCCCTCTAATTGTACAATGATAGAAGTTTAAAACTGCACAAAGACTTTATAATCATTCTGTTCATTCATAAAATTAAAAATGCAATTACTTAAGATTGTTTAATTACATCTCTGGGAAAAGTGTTAACATTGAACACAAAATTGTGTTAAGATAATTTATGCTAAAGCTTCACGGTAACAAAGTGGAATAAATTGCTGCTTTTCTTCACCGATAAATGTTCCAGGCATTCAGCTCTATAACTTGGATAGCTTTATTAATGATAATAATAACAGCTTCTATTCTATTGACTATCATGAAGACAAAAGGATACTTTTCGATGAACTTGATGTTCGAAAACTATATTAATGTTTGGGGGATTTATTGCCAGCAAGGTTTGTCAGGTAACGTTTACTAGAAACATTCAATATTTGTCTGGCATAATATTTTCGAGTTATTAGTCACGTTTTAAGCAATTGTGTGTGATGCATTGATATGTGTCAATATATGCTAATAAGTCAATATATGCCATGTATTGTATATAGAGGAAAGTCCCCTATTATGAGATAGGCTTTTAATAAGCGATAGCGAGGAGTTTCTATTAAACTAATAGGTTCTATTTGTTGGTTTCATCACGAACTTATTGCCCTTAAAGTAAAACCTGTTTAGTGGAAAATTTATTATTTGATCGTGCGTACACTCGCTTTCTATATTTTTCAATTCTGCTCATAAACTTCCGTCAATCACGCAAAATATATGTGGTGTCTCTTAATAGGGGACTTTCCTTTACATATATATGTAAATTTGACACCATAATAATAATGCACATTTATATTTTATGCAAAGAATTTCCCAGCGAGTCATCGATGAGACTGGCTTTTCTCTCGATTTTTGCTTCGTCGATAGTAATTTTGGCCATCTATTCCGCCTCATATATCAGCATTCTAGTGCTCTGTACGCCCAAACTGCCTTTTTCCACTCTGGAGGGTTACGTTAAAGATGGCTCTTACAAATTAATTGTGTTGCAAAATAGCGCCGAGTACGACTATCTTAGTGTGAGCTCGCCATTATTTAAAGCGCGGAAATTATTCTTGCGCAACAGTAATTTGTCAGTCACAGTAATTTCGATTGAAACACTCGCAAATAAAAGCCCAGTCTCGTGATTGTATTAGTTATTACATGACATACACAATAAATATTAATAATTTAGTAATTTTCTTGTAGAGGTAATTTTAAACGTTAGAGAATTTAATTTATATTGTTCTTAAATTCTTTTGCTTCCTCATAGAGGAAGCTTTTTTTGTATTCTTATAATGTAAACATTACTGGCGAAAATTCTAAGGAAGAGACATTTTATTCCGACTACAACTGGGAAAAAAATATTTTTCTTCAAATTATGCTTTCTCAAATTTTGTAGCATCTCAAGGATCCCGTTTTCTTGCAAATGTACGAACTGCTGGAAGAAAAGCATTTATTACCGCTATCAACGATGGAGGGATTCAAGCAAGTTAGCGTTATTAGTTAATTAATGAAATCAACGACGTTAAGTTTCATTAAGTTGTCCATTTTCATATCAATTCTTACGCAGCTCTGCGAGAGAAACAAGTTAGCGCTTTACACGACGGAGATATTTAAAGAGTTTAAAATTATACCGTGTAGAGTCGTATATATTGAGACCGGAAGAATCGTCAATGCGGCGATAGCTCTAACGAAAGGAAATCCTTACACTGGCCTCATGAATTACCAGTAAGTCCAAATGTATATATTTATTTACAAAGATATATTTTATTATTTAATATACATTTATTAATTGTTTAGAAAACTGTCATCTTTTATTGTACTACGTAATTGTCTGATGTTTATAAGTTGAGTGTTTGTTGATGCACATAATAAATCGATGAATTTTATTAATATCATTAATTCTTGAAAATATAATTTTTAATAACTTTTAAGGTATAAATTTCATATATTTGATCTTATAAATATTTATCCAAGGATGCAAGAATATCGTTAAATTTTAATGTCGTTGAAATCACAAAATTACAAGAAATGTATTATATTCAGATAGAACTACTTTTACGACTGCTTTTCTCTCTTCAAGAATAAATACTCTAAATATCTTTTCACATTTTTCAGCTTGCGGAGATTTCAGGTTAATGGCGTTATAAGCAAATTGAAGAACAAATATGTTATACGAGATAATCCGAGGGAGGAACTTTACGGTTGGGTCGAATTAAACGATGTAACGCCAGCTCTGGCAATGGTGGCGGGCAGTATGGTTCTGGCACTTTTTATCTTAATAATCGAGAAAGTGTATTATTCGTCTAAAACTTGATCTAAGAACAACAATCCGAGAAGAAATCCTGGCAAGCCGCAAGGCAATAATCAGATCCAAACAAAAATGCCTGATTTTTTGGTCAGGACCGAGTCAGGTAATCTAAATATGGCCCTGATCCGAAAATAACGCAGCGCATGATCAAGACATGAGGATTTTAATCGTGTAAGGTGCTGAAAAGGTTACCTGATACAGACCAAGTGAGGACAACGTATGTGATCCTTATAGTTTCCTTACATTTAGATATCGCATTAACCCTTTCGGTACGGAGAATGACTATAGTCACCGCAGTCTATTATTATACGTACTGCTCACTGCGCCTGAGCGGGGACTATAGTCACTGTCCACAAAGCTGTTTACTGCGGCCGAGCAACTTGAAATGTTAATTTGAAATGCTTCTGTTGATAAAGTTTTTAAGTTGTTTTTGTTATTGAGTTTTGTTACATATAATAATTGAAGGCGTTGAACATCGAGTGCCTATAATAGCTCTCTCGGTCGAATCGCGTATGTCGGCGAATCGACGCTCCGTCCACTGCACTGAAGGCCCGTTCGCGTCTCGGTCGCCCCGTACCGAAAGGGTTAAGGGATAAGCCGATAAACTAGTGATAGAAATGTAATTGGCAAAAAATGGTAAAAGCAATATTCCAAGATTCACCGGCAAGTGCTGGAAATCTACAGTACACGTTAGCGTTGGCAGTGAATTTTGGAACACAGCCGTAGTTTAATCGAATTCTTACCACAGTTTCAACTGTGTTGTCACACGAACTTTAACGTCGTGATCAGCTGTCATATTGTGAGGTGGATTATTCGCACATGTGAAATGGCAGGATCCTCAGCACCTACAATCATGTAGTTTTTTAAAAGAAACTAAATATTAAAGAATAAAACTGAAATATATATATTCGTAACCACACACACACACACACACATTAATCATTACAGTAGAAATAAGAAAACCGATTGTAAACTGAACTTTTTCAGTTGATAATTGAATAATCGTTCTATTCGTATTTACACCACTGTAAAGTATTATTATCATTAATATAATACTGATATATACTATTATTAATGGAGGAACATATGATGTATATAATAAAAATAAGAAAGAAAGAAGAAAATCTCCTTTTAAAATATATATTTAATTTACTTCGCGTTTTGCTTATGGAACATAAATGGCAGTCGTCGTTGATTCACTGTCAAAATGACAGTTTTCCCTAAATAATACAATAGAAGTCTAGAAAATAATTAAATTCTAATCGAAATCCATTTTGAGACGTTCCGTAATACGTATCCTGAACCCTTCGGGGTACTGAGCCCCTCCACCATCTGCAAGGTCGTATCCAATGGGAGAGGATTATCACGGGAAAAAGCTATGTATTTTTCGGTACACAAAAAATGAGCACCAAACGCACGTAAGTAAAGCGTCGCTGTTACAAGACAATTATTGTCCGTAAATACATCGTGACGGGAAGACACAATTTGGTGCAAAACTTATTGTACGGCATTCCCAAATTTAAGTTAGGAGAACGCTAATAATTATGTCATAATTGTTATAATCACACGATACTTTGCGTTCCCAAAAATGCGACGCGACGAACCGCTTAGACGATTGTCGGCGATTTAAAGTCACGTTTCTTTGAACGTGGCATTGCTGTGTTAACATACAGTTGCTTTCCACGTCTCTCGATTTTTACTTTCGGTCTTCAAACTGCTGGAGCACATCACTGCATCGAAGTCGCACCCCGTTTGGGGGTTTATCGCCGGCGAGGAACCATACGACAGCTTTGTATCCCGAAAATAAGCACGTTCGTCGCTGGTACGAAATATTTATAATATCATAAAACATATATTAATTGAGTATTTTATCAGATGCTTAATTGCCGCTATACTTAATTGCGGCAGCACACATGAATGTGTGTGACTCGCGCTGCTACCTCTTCGCTCGAGCGTTGCCGCAAGAATGGCGCGGCAAGGTGTAGGCAGAGATGCCAGGACTATAGGTGGCGATAAGTCGAGGACAATCGCGTTATTTCGCGTAATTATTATAAATATAAACGTGCTACGACTGAAAACCTCGTCAGTGCTGCTACGCGTGGACGTTGCGTCGTCGACGAGAACTTGGAAATAATTGCATTTTTTTAGTATGGCACATAAGCGGTGCGTAAAATAACAATAAAATATAGTTATTGACAGAAGAATCTGAAAAAATGCAATTGCGATTAAACGATTAATTTTAGTCGAGGTAATATAAATACGTTTGTGGCTAGTACTAATTGATTTATAAATTAGAATTATCGGAGAAGGCAGCTTTGTGACTCTGAAACAGGAAATATTAAAAAATGCCGATGTCAATAAAAGTAACGATATTAATTCTCTCTGATTGAATGACGATATTAACAGTCACTATTTTTTTGCATTAACATCGCTCATATACCACCACTGTGTGACGATTGTGGCGCAAAGAAATGTGCGTTGGGCTAGTGAGCCGCAGATCCGGGTTCAAATCCGACCAAGAGTTATTGGTTTTTATTCGATTTCTTTATATTTGGAGAAAAAATTTCGAACACGAAAGTCACAAATGCCCGAAGTGCCCCAACACGTAAAAAGAAAGGATGTATTATCCGCTCACATGTCATAGCGGATATAATCGCATTGTCTTAGACTTGTAGAGTGTCCGCTATAACATGTGATCGGACAATACATCTCTTCTTTTTACGTGTTGGGGCTTTTATCGGGCATTTGTCAAATACATTATCAGCTTGACACAACAATATAATCGCATTATATTGTTTTAATGTTCTGCTAACATGATCGGGTGGTGTATTTTTTCTTTTATTTTTTTAGGGCGCAGTGTGGTCTAATGGCAAAGGTGTCACAATCGTATGACTGCGAGGACTCGGGTTCGAGTCCATCTGACCACAGTTGGAATTTTAATATTTCGTTTTTCACAGAAGTAAAGAAAGACGTTAATCTGTTGTTTTTTTTTCACACGTAGTAACTGCGCACTGCTACGTGTGACATGAGTATAAGAAAAAGAGGGATCCAGGTGTATATGTATCATATGTTTTTCAAAGTATAAATAAAACTAAAAAATTTAGTATAAATAAAACTAATATAAATTAGCAAGTCTACAATGTTGTGAAATCAACAAGGCCGATTATTCGCACGGCAGTCATCATGCTGAATCATTTTTGGCACCATGATGATTACTTGGCGAATTTAATGATCGCCTAGAGCTCTCTCCGGCCGCGGATCGATCGATGAATTACATTAAACTGTGAAAGTAATCCAGAGCTGTCCAGAAAGCAATAGCACAAACATATATGACATATATGTATATATAAAATACATTATCAGCTTGACATATCGCTCTCTGTATTTTTCTTGAACGTTTTTATAATCGATTATAGCTTGAAGATAACTATTGCTCGCAATCCGCAACAATGAGGCTGCTGCTGTGATTCGTTCAATTATCTAATTTGTTTTTTTTAAATTTATTTTTTAAAATTTGGACAATAGTTCTATGCATTTCATGTATCGTTACATATTATTTATACATACATATATGTAATATAATAATATATAATATATACACATATTTCTTTGATTTTTACTGAATACCGCAATGTCATTTTGTCGAAATAAATTGGATTAGACATATAATAATATAATATGTAATAAAAAAAAAAAAAAAAATACACAATAAAATATAATATGTAAAATATCCGATTTAAGTTGAAAAAAATGATTTTGCGATTTTCAAGAGAAATGAAGGAAAATAAATTATGCTGTCCATCAACCGGCACTTCACAATGTATAGTCTGACAAGTGCATGTTTAAAATGCGATCTGTCGATCGTTTCAAATCGCAATTTTCTAATGGTGTTGATATCGGTCGGTGTGTACGCTCGCGGAATATACACCTAATGTTGCATTATAAATTTTAATGTGCACTTTCCGTATGAACGTGCTCAGGGTCGGACACGAACGTCGATATTTTTAAATTCGTGATGGGCGTAAAGTCAACGATTTTTTTTGCGTAGTAGAAATTTCGCATCGCACTTACCATTCGCTTTCGTATCGTCATACGATCAATGATTCACATCGGTGCAAATGTAATCTAAGAATTAATCGCGCTTAGCAATTAATCAATATCTCTGAACATGTTTATTATTTGAGATAAATGGAATGTTTAATTACTTTTAGAATACTTAATAAAAATTTTATTTATTGTAAACTGTAATGTTAACAGCCGGAGAAGACCTCGCGCTTAATTAACTGCGTATACTTCCAGATCTCGCATTTTATTATTCAACATGAATATTAAGAAGATATCGTTGATTCTTAATTTATACCGACAGCGCAAGGAAGGAGAGCGATTAAAGCCAATTAATATAAGCCCGTTTGATCGGTCGCAATTTCCACGTCGCAGAATCACCGCGATTATGTTATCTGAAACGCTTGATATGTATCTACGTCCCTGCATTTACCCCGCGTATTACTGCAACCGGGAGACATTTGTCCTGCTAAGCGGAAGTTTTACCCGTTTAGTTGATCTGCCCGGTCTATCGCGCTGTAAACTTCCCTCGATTGATCCTCCAACGGTGAACAAAAAAAATGAAATTGTCGCTTTGTTCGGCGTTTCTGTTGCTTTTCGTTCTTTTCGACACTTCGGCAAGGAACATTTACTTCAACGTCAACGTCTTTGTCGACGTGATACTGAGCGTCCGAAGACAATATACCGCGGCGTCCGTTATATTCACCCATCCTGGAGACCAGTACGGAGATTACGGGGGTCAGTTCGAAATATCTTCCAAACGGCACAGTATTATTATTGCTGACATACATGTATATCTGTTATACAGGGGAAAAATGATTAGTCTAATTAGAATAATCTTGGTTAATTGAATATATTGTGCTCTTGTTTTAATTTTAATAAAACAAGTGTTTATTTCATTAATATACTGTTATTAAATTAATAAGATTATTTCCAATTAGAGATCTAATGCTGTTAATACAACATTATCTTCTTCCATGTATAAATATATTAACACATTGTATGTCTAACATGTTTTGTACATTTATGTACGCCCAGTAGAATTTGCATTATCATAAGCATATAATAATAAGATCCCGTGCAATATGATTAAATAAGACTGTATCCTCACGGGTACTTTTGAATAGCGTATCTTTTACTTTACATTTTACATTGTTATTTAGCTATTTATTTTATTTAACATCCAAAAAAGTCGTGAAAAACATCTGAAAGCGCATGATTATTGTAAATTTCAGTAATTTAAAAAATACAAATTATATTGACTACATTGTTAAAAGATTCTCTATAATTTTAGTAAAAGATTATACGAAGTTTTTTTTTCTTTAAAAAACTCGAGAGAGTTCTCCAGCGTTTCTAATATCCGAGGTTGTTGAGCTGATTTCGGAAAATCTTCGCTGTAGATTTACAAATCACACATCTGATACATAAGAGCAGCCGCTTGCTGAGCCGACGTTACATAATGACTGCGGACATGCACTTCAAAATGTTACGGACGTCACTCAGGTACTACCGACAAGTAGTCCACCCTATCATCGTCGTCATTTTACCCGATTTCGAGGCGTATCTGGACTTCGCGGAGGCAACCAAGACCTACCCCATGTCCTTTCCGGTGTGGTTCATGCTGTTTCTCTACACCCCCGACAACGGTATCCACGACTACTGCCACGAGCCGGTCAGCAATCCCTT
>NW_020222847.1:0-1628 GCF_003070985.1 Temnothorax curvispinosus
CGCGCGTTTAGTTTTTTAAATACAATATTCCAAATATAATAATTCGCGTTCAAAGTAAATCTAAAGCAGTTGTCTTACCTGTAAACACAATCGTATAACGTTTTGCATAGATAGCATACTGTTTTATGATATTGATTTCATTTTCGTCAGTTAACTCGTTACAAGTATGCTGCAGTTGCTCCAGCAAACACTTTATCTGTCAATATTGTATACTATTTCTCTTAATTGTATTTAAAAAAAATGTCTTGTTTGTATTCTATTAAAAGACCTATTTTTCGGAAATATTTCCGAAGAATTGATCTTTTTATATAATACAACTTGTTTCCGAAAAATAATACACATATGAATACAATATACATATAATATACCGCATGACACTCGAGAAATTATTGAAGCTGAATAGTTAATATTTTGTAATTAATCAGCAAAATGAAATAAATTAAACATATTACACTGTAGAAGAATTTCATAATTATTATCTGCATATTGTGTAAAAAGAATATCTGTTTATACACATGTAAAAATAAAATCTATAAAATAAATATAAATTTGGTTAATGGCATAACTCAATAATCAGTTCGAGATGGCTACTGAACTGACACAATAAAATTGAGGCGTTCTTCAATACTTTAAAAATTTACATATGCTATCAAACATTAATAACTGAAACAGTCCTTTTAAAAAATCCTGGGGATATTTCTTTCATGAAAGTATCCATGTCGATATTTCCTAAATACACATGTTATATTATATTGTATATATTATATTGTGAGTTATGCAATTAACCAAATTTATATTTATTTTATAAATTTTCTTTTTACATGTGTATAAACAGATATTCTTTTCACACAATATGCAGATAATAACTATGAAATTCTTTTACAGTGTAATATGTTTAATTTATTTCATTTTGCTGATTAATTACATAAATATTAACTATTCAGCTTCAATAATTTCTCGAGTGTCATGCGGTATATTATATGTATATTGTATTCGTATGTGTATTATTTTTCGGAAACAAGTTGTATTATATAAAAAGATCAATTCTTCGGAAATATTTCCGAAAAATAGGTCTTTTTATAGAATACAAACAAGACATTTTTTTTAAATACAATTAAGAGAAATAGTATACAATATTAACAGATAAAATGTTTGCTGGAGCAACTGCAGCATACTTGTAACGAGTTAACTGACGAAAATGAAATCAATATCATAAAACAGTATGCTATCTATGCAAAACGTTATACGATTGTGTTTACAGGTAAGACAACTGCTTTAGATTTACTTTGAACGCGAATTATTATATTTGGAATATTGTATTTAAAAAACTAAACGCGCGGCGAGTTTATAATAAACTTCTTATCGAAATAATTGATCCTTAAACATTTTTCAGTGCTTGTTATATTCATCGCAATTATTTTAATTTTCTACCCAATTTGGTCGCGCGTTTTTTACACCTTACTGTCTATAAATGAAACTCGCGCACGTATTTCGCCGCTGCTTGTGACAGAATACTTTGTCGATAAAAGATACTTCTACTTGATATTTTTCCATACAAATGCGGCCTTTTTTATTGGGTCCATTGCAGTGCTAGCGACAGGAACAATGTTCATAGTTTACTTACAACA
>NW_020222848.1:0-2477 GCF_003070985.1 Temnothorax curvispinosus
ATATCGGTGTGTATAACTTGCGACGCTTATTTCTCTATGGGATTTTCCCCGAGGCGGGAGGCGGGACTAAAGCGCGTAGCAAGTATATGATCGGGTGACAGAGCGGATCTCGAAAGCGATACTAAACAATGTTGGGCGCCAGGTGTGGATACGGCCACACCACCGTTTATTCTAACCCGCGAAAAGTACTCGACATGAACTCTACAAAGATCCGACATAAACTCTAAATATCGACACAACTCTTAATTCACACGTCATGACACATCCGCTCTGACCGATCGCAACGACTGCTCAGGATTTTCGATAGAGGGTCGTGGTCCTTACATAGGCTGACTGCGGAGGGGTTTGACCATTGGCGAGGCAAAACAAACACAAAAGAAAGTACTCAAGTAACATGTAACTTTAAGTATAATATAAGATAAAGCGTGATAACAGCGTTACAACTTACAGGACGCGAGCGAATTATTCACCGTAATCAATCCCCAACCCCCGACCACGCAGGGCCTTTCGCCGGGTCCGTGCGTGATAAATAAACTCGGACGCTGAACTACGATTCTCGGGAAAATCCACTTCAGGGATAATCTACGCGGTGAAATGCGCGAAACATAATAATATGCGCCAACGAAACACTACCCGCAGATCTACGCTATTAAATAGGCGAGAAGTGATAATGTATGTCGACGAAATAATACACGCGAGGAAATACGCCGAACCCGGTAATACAGCGTAACGGGAGCGCGAGAACTAATATCAATTCATACACGAGACTCTCCGAGGAAACAAACAAAAAAAATAAGTGTGACGTTATGTGTTCCGTCAGTTCTAGCGTAGGGCCAATTATGCCCCCTTCCTGAGATCCATCATTAGGACCACATCCACCACGTCACACCGAATAGTAATTACAATGACTCTACTTTATCTCTGCGCGACCAATTACTGAGAATGACTCTACTTCAACGTACGCGAACGGAAAGTTCTCGGGAACCGCTACACGCGAAAATTCATGCCGAAGGGGCAATATCTCCAAAATAAGGGCTTCTCGTAGAACGATAAACGATTCACGCACAGTAACTTCTCGCGGAAGAAACGCTACACGCACAACAATTTTTCGCCCAGTAAATGAGGCACACAAAATAGTTTCTCGCAAAATAACCGATACCTGCAAATAATTTCTCGAAAAAGGAACGATACACGCAAAACAATTTCTCGCAAAAGGAACAATACACGCAAAATAAGTTCTCGCAAAATGAACGATACACGCAAAATAAGTTCTCGCAAAATGAGCGATACACGCAAAATAAGTTCTCGCAAAATGGACAGTACACGCAAAATACGTTCTCGCAAAGTGAACGATACACGCCCAATAATTTCTCGCAAGATGATCGATACACGCGAAATAATTTCTCGCAAAATAAACGAGACACGCAAACTAATTCCTCGCCAGATAAACGATACGCGCACAATAACTCAAGGTTTCTCGCAACCTAAACGAGGTACGCCAAATAAAGTTCCTTGTAAACTAAACGATACACGCAAATACAACTCAAGGTTTTTCACCAACTAACGATACACACAACATAGGAGTTCTCGAAACGCAACGCGAAGCCTCGCCGTACGGTCCACACCGCGAGCACGTGATACTCACGCCTAATTCAGCCCGGGGCGTGCGGTACTCTCAATTTCGGAACGTTAAATAATTTCTCGCATATCGCGGTCAATTTCGGGCACCTTCCTCGAGAAGGATGACTCTAAGTCCGGTATGCCGACGCCTCACACTTCCCGTACCGGGCGCGGTACTTTACGTATCCCGGAGGCCGACACGCCCCTGAACGGCCGGACGCGTGGAACGCCCGCACGACGAAGTTTTCCCTACGCGAAAACTAACTCTACCGAGAACGCCGATATCTTACACACTAAACGATAGACACGATAATCCTAAGCGGTACTCTCCGAATACTCGAAACGGTAATCTAACGCGACGGACTGTTGAGTCGACCGGCGAGGTTTTATTCCACGACACGCATCACCCTCGTGACAGGCGGCCGGCGCCGCACCGTTCTTACTCTCCGATCCCAGGTCGGTCGAGTCGGAAAGAAACGGACGCCCCTTCGATATACTTACGGGGAGTCAGCGGGCGGGATATGTCTTACTCGGAGAAACGAAACGAAACGAAAAGCGATAATCCTCTCAAGGGATTCACGGCAATGGCGCGTAGGCAAGGGAACTCCCAAGCAAGCCTACGCGTCTCTCTCAAAATCTTACGCGACACGATACTGACACTCCGCCCGCCGTTCCCCGATACCTGATGTCTGGGATGGGTGGCTGGTTACATCTCGTCCTTCCTTCCTTTCGTTAATCTATTTCGTAGGGCCGCCGCCCTCGCTTATGGTCTCGGTACCACTCTTTTCGACGTCCGTCCTCGCTCGCGGTCTACCCAACAGTCCTCGATCATCCCCCGCCGCTTCGACTCGCGGCTT
>NW_020222849.1:0-1169 GCF_003070985.1 Temnothorax curvispinosus
GCAGATATTGCGATATAAGAGACACTAATGTACCGCGATAAGATACATATTGCTCCGTCGTTTCGTCATGATCGTACTGACGTTTGTCGATCTGCAAGGATTCACCGTCGGGATGAAATTTGTCGTAAAGGAGGTGGCGGTTCTGAGAAACGGTACCGTTTTGGCGCATTACATTTTTACATGTCCCATGCCATGGATTCTCCTCACGAAATCCGACAGATCATGCGCTTCCTGGTTGATTGCGAATCTCCATGGACTACGATGGAAGGACGGAAACGTGTCCTACAGCATGGCGAAACATCTAATTACATCGGCCGTACTTGGAGAGGGCGACGAGACATCGACTCTTGTGTACGTCAAGGGATGTCAAAAACGAGAATGGCTGGTGGATCTGCTTGAGAATAAAGCGAGAAAATATCTAAAAATTGAGACTTTGGATGCAGATTACGAAGATATTGAATCTTTAAATAATCTAGATGTTACTAATACTGTAAGATGCGAAAAACATGTTAAGAATTGCGTATTACAAAATGTATTAAAAATATTTAACTGGTGGTCGCGACACCAGAAAAAATTATGATTTTTTTGAAATAAACTATATATGTATATAAATGTTTTATTTTCTTTTCCTACATACTTTGTAGTATAATATAGATGTTTTAGCTGTTCAAGAGCTATTTTTTAGTTGTTTAAAAGAAGTTTGATAGCGGTTCAATAGCAGTTATACAGATCGCAGTTATACTGATAGCTGTTTTATTTGTTTCATAGCTGTTCAAGAGCTGTTTGATAGCTGTTTTTAGCTGTTTTTAGCTGTTTGATAGCTGTTTTTAGCTATTTCATAGCTGTTTGATAGCTGTTTTTAGCTGTTTTTAGCTGTTTTTAGCTGTTTTATGGCTGTTTGATAGCTGTTTGATTGCTGTTTTTAACTGTTCAAGAGCTGTTTTTAGCTGTTTTTTAGTTGTTTTTAGTTGTTTGATGGCTGTTTTTAGCTGTTTAAAAAAAGTTTGATAGCGGTTCAATAGCGGTTATACAAATCGCAGTTATATTGATAGCTGTTTTAGTTGTTTGATAGCTGTTCAATAGCAGTTTTACAGATCAAATTACCGAAAGTCAATGGCGCGATATCGTTTTCGAGAACATACGTGTCTCGCGGTGACTTCATTGCACAC
>NW_020222849.1:1269-3833 GCF_003070985.1 Temnothorax curvispinosus
TCCTACATACTTTGTAGTATAATATAGATGTTTTAGCTGTTCAAGAGCTATTTTTTAGTTGTTTAAAAGAAGTTTGATAGCGGTTCAATAGCAGTTATACAGATCGCAGTTATACTGATAGCTGTTTTAGTTGTTTCATAGCTGTTCAAGAGCTGTTTGATAGCTGTTTTTAGCTGTTTTTAGCTGTTTGATAGCTGTTTTTAGCTATTTCATAGCTGTTTGATAGCTGTTTTTAGCTGTTTTTAGCTGTTTTTAGCTGTTTTATGGCTGTTTGATAGCTGTTTGATTGCTGTTTTTAACTGTTCAAGAGCTGTTTTTAGCTGTTTTTTAGTTGTTTTTAGTTGTTTGATGGCTGTTTTTAGCTGTTTAAAAAAAGTTTGATAGCGGTTCAATAGCGGTTATACAGATCGCAGTTATATTGATAGCTGTTTTAGTTGTTTGATAGCTGTTCAATAGCAGTTTTACAGATCAAATTACCGAAAGTCAATGGCGCGATATCGTTTTCGAGAACATACGTGTCTCGCGGTGACTTCATTGCACACGTGCAAAACTGCACATCGCAGATTTTTCAGAAGGCGCATCCGTACGGCTACTGAGATGAAATTAGATATGATAAGCAAACGATGTGACAATAGTGAGAGGTAGTAGGATGAATTTGAAGGTACGCTCAGTAGTCGAGGACTAGAAGTGAGAGTCGGTTGGTGTGCATGATCGTGCGGTTTATACAACAATTGGTTCGCCATTTTAAGAGCAGTATATCAAAGCCCACCGATATGAGCAAGTACGCAAAACTTTGCAAACCGATACGTAATTCTGAATTCAAGATTGTGAAAATCAGCGAACCGCAGATGAGAAACTGTAGCAGATTGGATAAGAGGAGAGTCGACGTAGTGCGATATCTATTCCGTCGCGAAATCGGAATCGCCGATCTCCGATCGCATCAAGATTTTCTCAATCTCCAAATAAATTGGTTCATCCTCGTAAGAAAAACGTTCCCTTTTTATAAGCAAGATTAAAGTGAATGACGAGGAAGAAATGGAAGTGCCTGGAGAAATATTTTAAGTGTATATTATCTATAATTAAAAGACCTATACTGCTAAGAGAATAACAATAAGTGTAACAATAAGTGTAACAATAAAAAGACAATCAATGTTGTGTCACACACACACACACACACACACACCCACAGTGCGGAAAGTGACTCAAGAGCCAGGGGTTTCAAGTTGAAATCATGCGGTGGTAAACAATTTTTCTATGTAATAATTTTTGCATAATTTCTGAACGAGAACGCGCGAGGGAAAGAGACCGCGCGAACGAGAAGACGAATGGGGGACGGAAAAAAAACATCTACGAGGGGGAGATAACGCGAGCGTGCCGTGTGACGTCACGCGGACTCCGCGGCGCGACGAAACGCGAACGCGGGTCCCCTCGCCCCGCGGCGCCGGAAAACGCGAACGCTCCGCGGCGCAGCAAAAACGCGGGTCCCCTCGCCCCGCGGCGCCGGAAAACGCGGACCCCCTCACCTCGCGGCGCCGAAAAACGCGGTTCCCCCTTCCCCTCACCCCGCGGCGCCGAAAAACGCGGTTCCCCCCTTTCCCTCCCCCGCGGTGCCCGAAACGCGCGGTTCCCCCTTTTCCCTCCCCCGCGGTGCCCGCCACCCGCGGTTCCCCCCCCCCCCCCCCCCCCCGCGTTTGCCCCCCCCCCCCTCATTGCCCCATGGTTAGAACAAACGTAGCTTACCTACTACTGCAGATTCGAAAGCGTAGCCAGTACGCAGATCCTCTCGCCGATCGAGGAAATAATTTCAGAGGCGATACGCTTCTCACAGGGTCAGCCCATCGAGACGCAGCCCGCTGGATACGGCGAGGCGCAGATGCAACTTCAACCAGTGCTGCGATTTCGAGCCCCGGCACGCACGCGAATTTCCCCCTCCACTAACGCACACAAATGACGCTCGGTCTATCGGTGTGTCGGCAGCGCTCGGCCGTTCCGAGCGAGAGGGAGAATATCGCTCCCTCCTTGTCGCTCTCACACAGCTCGCGCGATCAACGAATGTTTTTACGCTGGAAATGCTTTCTCGGTATCTCGGTGTGAATCTGAGTTTCCGGTGCACGATAACTAAAGAGCGATCTTTGGAATAATGTAGAGATGATGTGTAGAGATGATGTAGAGATGAATAATGTAAAAATGATTAAATAAACATGAAAAAAATTGTAGTAAAAATGTATATAAAAGTATATTTTCGTTATCAAATATATTTATAGAAATATTAATACTATATTTTTATATATTATTTATTTATATGTCCAATAACGTAATATATATGTATATATATACATATACGTGTTTCAGAGGATATTGAACTAAATAAGAAAGTTATATACATATGTATTGTATAATTTATAACTTTTTTATTTGTTTCAATATCCTCAATTGTATACCATTCAAATAAATTCTAGTAAGGAATAATTTCCTCATATGAAAATTGTACTACAGTTAAACGCATTGTAATAGAAAGAGCCCACTATTGAGAAATTTAAAGAAGCATTTTAAAGCTCACAGTT
>NW_020222850.1:0-3214 GCF_003070985.1 Temnothorax curvispinosus
AAAGTTGAAATAATGGAAGTCAAACTTAGCACTTTTTACATGTATCGTAGGACGAAAACGGCTTCCCATATCACGTTTGTAATTGTAGCGATCAAACTACTCATACGATTTTGATGAAAAACAAAGAGATAACAAAAGAGACTTGTAAAAATATTTTTACAAAAGTACAAGACCCTTATCTATCTAGTTTTGAAGCAATTGTTACGCAAAGTACATAATTTCTTATAGCGGTGGACGCATACAACAGCTAACCTGTAAAGATCTGGCAACACTGTATTGACTGCATATGACTGCATATGAAGGTAGTACAGATTGCCTATATCCTATTCTATACCGTACTAATTTATTTTATAATAGGTAAAATAATAGGTATTGTATGTAGAACTATAAATCTATTTATATTAATGTTGAGCACAACAAATATAACATACTATAAGTAATATACATCGTATTTATTAATCTTTTATAAAATATTTAAGAAAAAACAGAACGACGAATATAACGTACTGAAAGTAATACAATGTATTTATTAATTTTTTATAAAATATTGAAAAAAAAAAAAAAACAGAACGAGATTTGTGTCGCTTAATTGTTGTAGAAAACGCACCATATATAAATGTTAAATGAAACAATTGTAGAATAAGATACAAATTAATTAACATGATCTTTTACATAATTAATAATATTGTTTAATATTTTTGATCTATTTGTCACGCGAACTTTTTTATCGGTCGACTTTTCTAATAAAAATTGTTTCAGCCCAATTTCGCCCTTTTGCTTATAAATATCCTGTAGAGTATTATACGTGATCCTGGCCTGAGCAATTTTTTTAATCATTCCTTCAGAAATTATTTCTTTTAAAACATTTAAAGTTAGTGTTATTTCTGCTACTTTTCGAGCTCCTATTATTTTATTTATTGATTTAGTATAAGATTTGCTGTTGTTAAGCAAATCTGTTGTTGAAATATATAAGCATACAAGTTTTTCTAGCATTTTTACGTCAAACAATGCTTCATGAAAATTATTAGTATTCTTTTTTGGAAGCAAATCTTCAGCTAGCTTTGATAATTTGAACTGTCCTTTTCCTTTTCGATCAGGAAATGGTTTCCGTAGCAAAATTTTAGAATCGGAAAATCCACTAATGATAGATTTAAAATCGTTTATCATCATGGAATGACGTATTATTGCTTGAAGCAAGTGTTTAGCATCGAATTGAACATTATGAGCAACTAAGTCTGACGGTTTAGATGAAATATTAAGAAATTCTTTAAAACTTTCAAGAGCATCTTTTAATGGAATTGTTCGTACCTTTAACATTACGCCAAAAAAGATCTTTATTTATAACTTTTAAGCCAGTCACATAAGAAACATAGGATACACAGTTTGTATAGGTTTAATGCATACTGAAAACGTGCGACCTTCTGTTTTTGCAGCAATTTGTAAAATATCTGCAGAGTTCTCAAAACCGGTAGTCTCTAAATCAAAGTAAACTATTTTACAGGAATCGATTGCTATATTTGTCTTGTTTACTTCATTATTGATATCTACACTGTCTGAATTTTCAGCATCTATCTCAAGACCACAGTTTGGCAGGTACTGTATTCTTTCAATTCTTTCTGTTCTTTTCCTTCAATTTTCTCGCATTTTTTTCATTAAATTACGACGACTTTTTGTACTTTGTAATTTTGCTAACTCAGCTCTACGTGCTCTTTGTTTATCTTGCATTATAGTAAAAGATTCCATATGTTTACCGGGCGAAATACATAATTTAGCTGAAACACGAGGCAAATATTGTTGTCCATCGTTTTTGGCGCAAACAGCACTCGCCCAACGAAAATCAGCTGATTCACTCAAACTGTAGCAACCATTCTTTGGAGCTTTATGTGCCATAATGTTATTTAAACTTTCGTTCGCTTGACTGCTAGCAGCAACTGAAAATTTTGCTAAGTTATCAGCATATTTTGAAAAAATAACACATAATACTGTATATAATTTAGAATCTTTCAATAGTCGTCTGTTCTTGAGTATTAGTACTGTCATTGGAATCGCGGTGACACCATACGCCGCAGTTTTCATGTTTGCCGAATACATGGTCAGGTATTGTACGTAAAGTACTGGCTAATTCTACACTTTTTCCTTTGTTTTGTGCTGCAGCATAGTGTTGTAATCTAAAATTACAACAAATAATTATTAAATTATTTATAATAAAATTATAGAATAGCCTTTCGAAAGACTTCGAGGAAATTGTCTTTCGAAAGACTCCTCAATTTACGCTGACGCGGACGCGGAAGTTCATCAAGCTTCCGCGTCAATCGAACTATTGCAATATGCATAAGAATGTGCGACAACGCATTTCGACACAATATTGCGAGATGCATAGGAATGTGCGACAACGCATTTCGACAATCGCGGAGCCGCGGGAGTACAGCGAGATTGCGAATGCGCTCGGTCACTGACCGACCTCATTCGGGGGACCGTCGAACCCGGCGGAAAAGTGCCGACAGGGCATAACTCAAAGCAATATAAGGGACCGTCGAAGAAGCCGCGACGGAGAGTAATACACCGGAGACTCTGCCCGTGACCGTTCCCGTAAGTCGTGTCGCGAAGGTTTACATTATAACAAAGCGCGTGCGAGTTATAATAATTGTGAAAGGCAAATACAAGTGTAAGTTAGTGAGTGTAAAAGGGGCGCTGAAATAAAGCTCCAATAGAAAGTAATACGAAGTGAAGTTCATTTAACGACGCCTACACCCCCGTTCCACCTGCGAACCCGACCACTTTCCTAGTCTGCCCGTCTGTGCCTACCGAGTCCCAACTCGTAAAGTCAAGAGATCCCGAAAATAATAAACGTTTTGCCGTAAGCCGTCACCAACCGGCGACGCGGCATAACATAGTTAAAACATTTTTTCAAATGAGGAATTACATCACGTTTTTTCATTTCTTTAAATGTTTTTTGTAGTTCGTATAAATCTTTTAAAAAATGTTTTTTAAGACTATCATAGCTTTTTCCGTTCCCACACTTACTCCAGCCCATGTCGTAAGAGACGATTATGTTAATAATATATTACCTATCGCTGCGTCAAAATTATTTACGTCCAAATTAGTATTTACATTGTTATAATTAGGTGTACAAGGATTGTTTAGAGGAAAAGTGTTTTCTGACGATATTACTGGTGGTAGAACTGGGTAGAGCTCTCTTGCATTGAAATATAAA
>NW_020222851.1:0-4716 GCF_003070985.1 Temnothorax curvispinosus
TAATATACAACACAATCGGATTTAGATGTTTTAGATTATTTAGATTAATTTAAATAAAATTTTCGTATATTTAAGATCTTTATATTTGTCCCATTTGATAGAATTATTTATATTTCATCATAATTATACTACAAGAACAAATTATTTTTGTTATCATTTCCGATCTATCTATTGGCTGTATCCTTCAAATATAAGTGTAGTAAGAACAAATGTGTAAGTTTTACAAATTTTATTTCATAAATTAGATTATTAAGTCCTATTTATTTCTAATTTTATTGGTCAATGTAAAAATATGTTAGATAAGTTAAAGCAATTAAAATAAAAAAAAGTCTACCTAGCGACTAATATTACTTAATTCTTAATACGACAGTCTGATATCTTTTTCGTCGCTTTCACAGCTTACTTTTGCGTATACAAATATCATTCTTGACACGTATGATGCAAATTTAAATTGTCAGTAACGTAAATTCGTAATAATAAATATATGAGACTTGATTGTGTGGCCAGTGGGCGATTAGTGAAGTGAAAGCATTTGCAGCGCTAGCCTACTTCGCAGTTCGCTATTGCAGTTCGCGCGACTAGCGACAGTAGCGACTAGTCGGCAGTGACCAGCAGTGACGGTAGTGTCGGCACTCGGCACCATCGACAGAGTCGACAGTGGCATCATGGCGATCGGCTAGGGGAGTCAGCAGTCAGCACGCATCGCTCAGAAAATTTACCGTGAACCCGTACACGATCACAGTATTCGTGATTATCGTGAATTACGCGCATCGAATTTCCCGTCAGATGACCGCATATCGATCTTTCCGTGCGTAGTAACGTCGAAACGCGAATGACACAATGGTGAAGTTGACGGAAGAGATGGTCGTGGCTCGCACGCGAGTGTCTGACTTTTCTGCCGTAAAGAAACTCAATTGCTGGTGAGTATTTATATCGACGATAGGTCTCTTTAACGGTATAACGTCCCGAACGTCCGTCACGAATTAATTCACGGCGACTCGACTGTCTCGGAGCTCGGAGCGCGTAAACGCGAAACGCGACTAGACTCGACTTTGCCTTTGCCACGCGAACATCGCGAACAAAATCGCGCGACAAGGTTATCAATGTTTTCTACGCCGCCCCATGCCATGGGAAAAAAAGGGACGTGTCATCACCCGAGCGTAACCAACTGCTACTTGCGAGACCCTGGCACGCTGGCATGCGAAAGGATACGTGGAAAAAAAGTACTTGACGACGTCTGCGTCTAGTACACGTTTCTTCGTGCAAATGTATGCTGAGGCTGAGAGTAATGTCAAGTATACAGCTAACGTTTACACGTTATTTTTATTTCTATATTCCTCGTTATATTTACATTTATATGTACCTGTATATTTATTTTATAAACGTTCGTGCAACGAAAAGCATTTATACGTGAAAGGACGGTTTATTCTCTTGTTAAGTTTGCCATCTCGTTTGAAATGCGTTTGTGTAATAAGTAACGTATAACAATATTTTTCTCTTTCTATTGACGTTACGTAATATATTTTTTACACAGGGGAACAGATATAACAGACGTCAGCATCTTAAGAAAAATGAAGAATGTGGAGGTGTTGTCACTGAGGTAAGACTTATATTGTAAGGTTGAAACTTGTTAAAATAGTTGAACGCGTATCGAAATAAGAAAACGAAACGTTTATCATCTATAACATTTTATTTGTTATATGATATATATTACGTTTACGCGAGCGTTACTTCTGTACAGTAACGCTCGCGTAAACGTAGTCGTTGACTCAATATAGTTGTAAACATTTTAGCTATTTGGTTGGTTAACATATCTACATTAAAGGTTTTGCCATAAGTTTTTTTAAACAAACCTGTGTTGCCGTGTTTTGTCATTTCGTTTGCTTTTATACGATTTTACGTATTGGAGTACCGTATAATGTTTAACGTACACGGTCTATCGTCGTTTTATAAATAACGTCCATTTTATTTTAAACTAACACCTTATTTTGCTTGTACGCTTTAGCCTTTAAATCTCTCGCTTAGCTTATACACATTTGAATAAAGCCAAAAAATTAATAGTTACAGTGCTTGTTAGCGAATACTTTATTACGCAAAAATGTAAATCGTTCTATTGATGATCATGATCTAAGATATTTTTCGTCTTACGAAAACATAGAAGCTGCAACGTATTCCTACTTTGGATATGATTCTATTAAACTCATGGTCACAACCCACAACTTCAGAAGTTGTTCTGCCCACACATGCTTTGAATTCATTGTGCGTCGTCTGAGTAATATTGAAAAGTGTATAACGCAAATATGAGAAGAGACTTTAAAAAGAATCTCTTTTACTTATATTTACTTTATTTTGCTATTTTAAACAAACACGCATACGTACAATAAGGCATATACGTTTTATACAAAGATTAATAATTTTTTCCATATAATATTAACAAAGACAAAAGTATGTAATACAATAATATAGATTTTTTTTTACATTAGCCCAACTTGATTAATATTACTCGTTTTATATTATGTATACGTGTGCGAAATAAAAATAATGGGTTACCAAAGAGTTTTCTGTATCATATCATATATAACGTATTGTATGTAACGTGTTATTGAATATTAGTAATGTTATTTGTTGTTGTTTAAAATAGAGCATGTTGATTTGAACGTGCTTAAGGAATATAAATCTTTTTCTTTCTTTATCTGATATAAAAATAATACGAGCATTCATATTTATTTCTAGCATAAATAACATTAATACACTTGCCGATTTTCAATACTGCCACAAGCTTCAGGATTTATTTATAAGACGAAATAATATTAAAGATTTAAATGAAGTTTGCTATCTCCAAGGATTACCTAATTTACGAAATTTGTGGCTCGGTGAAAATCCATGTGCAGAAAAGGATGGGTAAATATTTAAAAGTAGATATTGTTAAAATGAGAAATTATGGAAATTTTATAATTCACTATTTTGATAGATATCGATTAGCTGTACTTCGAGCTTTGCCAAATCTTGAGAAATTAGATGACAAGGTAGTGTCACCCGAAGAAGTGCAAACTGCAATGACAATAGGTCGATCTTTAATACATCCTCTTGAAATAGATGCTTCTCCACAATCGGATGTAGTAAGCCCAGAGGTGAGAACATGTTTTAAATAATGTATAATAATAGGAAAAAGATTAATGCAATACTAAAATACTTTTCATATGCACGTAATATTCACATTATTTCATCAATACGTTTCTATACTTTTTTGTATGCTTTACAACTTAAGATTAATAGCTCTTTATTTACGTGTTATTAAAACTTATTGATAGCAGATTATGTATTAATTAAAAATATATATAGATATATATATATATATATAAAATTTTTTTAATGCACTTTTAATCATTGAAATGCTAAATCATTCAAGTGCTAAATGACATTTATACTAAATTAGGATATCGCGATTGAATATATTGAAGAAACTGAATTGGGACGATCTAGGAGGTACAGTTCTTCTAGTGATCAGGTAATAAAGTAATAACATAAATTAACATATTCTTTAATTTGCTCTCGATCACTAAAATCGATCATTTGGCAACTCACAAGATATAATGAAATTATTAAAATGCGGCAATATGTATACTTGTAAAACTTTTTTCAGAGAAGCTTTGATGAAATCCAACATACTCATGAAGAATATGACCCTGACAGAAGAAACGCAAATTATAATGCGTCATCGTCACATCATTACTCACAAAATAATCAATATGCATATGAGGTCAGTCATGCATATCATCATTTGCATCATATATAGGAGTAAAAATGTCCTTTAATACGTATTTCTAAAAGTAAATAACTTTTATTTATTAACAACGTGTAACTATTGTGCTGGGAAATTTTCTTAACATGTATAATACAATTTTTAATGCAATATTTTCATATTAAAGTAAAAATATGTACGTAATCCATTAATTTGATGGTACTAATCATATTAACTAATTAAATTAAAAGAGTTAGATTTCAAGTATGACTATAACTTAAAGTCTGTTTTATCGCCTGATTATACTAACAGCTACAAAATGGACAATCAAAGAATCAGAGCAAAGATGACACTGTGTGTACAGAGTCACGCAGCAACAATGAGACTGTGGCCACTAACACTCTTGAAATATCCAAGGTACATTTAAGTACAGCGCATTTTTAAACATATTTGCGATTCTGCGGTCATTCATATTATCCATAATATAAACGATTAAATACGTTTCATAATCATATCTCAGTAATACTGTCATTGTGTATATTACTGTTTATTAGCAAGTATGATTAGATCACTCGAATTTGACATGTTTTCTGGCTACATATCACTTTGTATAACTCAGCTTAGGACATTTAATAATGAGGAACTTTTTTTTATTTTAATCGCTTTAACTTATCTAACATATTTTTACATTGACCAATAAAATTAGAAATAAATAGGACTTAATAATCTAATTTATGAAATAAAATTTGTAAAACTTACACATTTGTTCTTACTACACTTATATTTGAAGGATACAGCCAATATAGATAGATCGGAAATGATAACAAAAATAATTTGTTCTTGTAGTATAATTATGATGAAATATAAATAATTCTATCAAATGGGACAAATATAAAGATCTTAAATATACGAAAATTTTATTTAAACTAATCTAAATAATCTAAAACATCTAAATCCGATTGTGTTGTATATTA
>NW_020222852.1:0-2847 GCF_003070985.1 Temnothorax curvispinosus
AAAGCATACTCATTAAAGACGAAAAACGAATCTGGAGAGGCTTTAGAGAAATACCTCATACATGCCAGAAATTTACTAGGAAAAGAAGAAAAACTATGCTACATAAAGTCAGATCAAGGCAAAGAGTTCATGGGAGGTGCGTTTAGAGAAGTACTGGAAAGAGAAAAGATAGAAAACATATTTGCGCCACCGTATACTCCAGAGCATAACGGAGTAGCCGAAAGGTTCAATCGAACATTACAAGAGAGAATAAGAATATTTATGTTCGACTCCGGATTACCGAAAAGTATGTGGGAGCTAGCAGTTGCTGCTGTGCATGCGTACAACAAATCTCCACACAAAACTATAGAGTATGAAATTCCATTGAAGAAGTTTTCACCAGAGACAACCTGTCACTTAGAACAGCTTAAAAGATTCGGATGCATTGGGTATACAAAAGTACCGAAGCCCACATCAAAATTTGATAAAAGAGCAATTAGAGGAATATTAGTTGGATACACTAATACTGGGTATATACTATGGCATCCAAGTACGAGAAAGTTTATAGAGTCTCGACATGTCCAATTCAATGAAAAGATAACATATAAAGATGTATATAAAAACGGTCAAACCGAAAATGAAAAAGAAATGTACAAGAATTGGATGAAAGAATTTGTAGAAGATAAAGAGAAAGAAGAGTTACAACAAGAAATATTAGAGAAAAGAAAAAGAGGTAGACCAAGAAAACAAGCAATACAGTTAGATGAACAAAAACGAAAGAGTGTGCAAAGAGAGAGTAACGCTCCAATGACTAGAAGTAAAACTAAGAAAAAATGTGAATTATCAGAGAATATTAGAGACAATCAAGTGCAAAAACCGATAGAGTATATTAGCTTCGCTAATTATAGTTTCGTAGAAACAAATAAATGCCAAACAATAGAATATGAAAATGAATTACATCAATGTCTTGTGGCATCGTTGAATAGAGAGCCCGTCACTTATGAAGAAGCTATGTCAAGTAACAAAAGAGAGAATTGGAAATTTGCAGTCAAAGAGGAACTTGAATCTATGTATGCTAATCAAGTGTGGGAACTTGTCGATAGACCATTAGAGAAATTAGATAGAAAACGACCCAACATAATAGATTCAAAATGGGTATTTAAAAGAAAATTAGAGACAAATGGATCTACCAGATTCAAAGCAAGACTGGTGATTAGAGGTTGTAAAGATAGAAACGTGTATGATCTAAAAGAGACATTGCACCCGTTTCAAGACTGTCACTGGTTAGATCTATATTGGCAATAATAAATAAGTATAACTTATACGCTTGCCAGCTAGTTGTTAAGACTGCGTTTTTGGAGTTCTAGAAGAAGAAATATATATGGAAATTCCAGAGGGAATGGAAGTGGATGAAAACACCAAGAAAACCAAGGTGTGTAAATTAAATAGAGCTTTGCATGGATTGAAGATAAGTCCAAAAAGATGGAATAAGAGATTTTCAGAAGAGGCTAAGAAACTTGGATTAGAGAATGACTTACATGAGCCATGCCTGTTCATATGGAGAAAAGAAGGAAAAATGGTAGTAGTACTGCTTTATGTGGATGACATGCTGATCGCAAGTAATGACTTAAAGAAATTAGAGGAAATCAAAGGCAAATTAGATGAAACATTTGAAACTAAGGATCTTGGAGAACCAAAGAGCTTTTTAGGAATCACAATAGAAAGAAATAAAGAAGACAAATATATGAGTATCCATCAAGCACGATATACAGAAAGTGTGCTGAAAAAGTTCCATATGGAGGAATGTAAACCGCAAAGTACTCCTATAGTCACTAGACAGGTAAGCAGAGATCGGCAAAAAATTAAGAATAAATTAATATTACTTGATTACTTAATTAATTATTTATTTGAAAAAAAAATATTTTTTGATTAATTAATTAATCAGTAATCAACAAAAAATAGTATATTGTACAACTAGTAGAAAAAGTGGTCGATTCTGAATGAGTGCGACCATCACACTCATTTGGGCTCGACCACTCTTCCCACGAGTTGTTCATACTATTTTTCCTAACAAGAGCGTGAAAAAGGCCGCTTTTCGCGCTTGTTTTATAATTTCATTTCTCCACTAGTTGAGAAATGGCTCCATGTTTCAACGCTTACGTCATCATTGCAAAATGGATCGTTTTGCTCACTCAAAACAAGCGTGAAAAACGGCCCATTTCACGCTCGCGTTAGGAAACATTTTTTAATTACTCGATTAATCGGTAATCAAGAAGAAAATTATTTAATTACTTTAATTAATCAGTAATCAAGGAGAAAAGTATTTAATTACTTTAATTAACTAGTAATCAAGAAGAAAAATATTTAATTACTTTAATTAATCAGTAATCAGAGTATAAAATTTTTGATTGCTTGATTAACAATAATCATAGCAAATAAATTTTTGATTACTTAAGTAATCAGTAATTATATTGAAAAATTTTTTAATTATATAATCAATACTGAGTAATCAGATTGAATATTCTTCTGATTTACGCAATCAGTATTTAAAGTGAACTAATTTTCAAATTGTATGCGAGCACTCTCATAAATATTTTTCGTTTATATGTGATGCTACTTTTATTATTAATAATTCTGCTACTATTAAATTATACTATATAATAACAAAAGTATATTCACTATTTATGCATTGTGACTTGAGAACTATATGAGTTTACTAAAGTATTACTATGGGCGCTACTACTTTTATTCAGAGCGGTATTCTACCTTATATCTAACTTAGTCTGCTACTGGTGCGTGAGTAGGAGTTGGCCCAAGGTTGGTGAATCGCAAAGGAGGCTAGAAATGTAGGCGACACTTTCCAATATA